>NC_041359.1:21762612-21897612 GCF_900634415.1 Cottoperca gobio
ATTTCAGAGCTGTAATTCCCAGAGCAATTCGAGCTTTTGTGCTCCGCTTCTTTGTGCTTGGCATTATGTCATAGGCACATTTTAATGTTAATTGAACATTTAACATCGCCCTAACCCTCCCAATATCAGACATAAACACACGCCTGCACTTGACAGATAAAGCCTCTCACATTGCCTTCTAAAGAAACATCCAGACGAGCGGAGTCAGTGGTCAACGGCATCAGGATTCCCATTCAGGCTGTTTTTATCACCAGTTAGTCCTGAGAGCTGTAGATGCAGACAGAAAAAAAGAAAAGGAGAGACATGGAAAGCCAAAAAAGACCACAAGAGAGATGGGAATGGAGGTGGGGGGAGGGGGGATTGTGAAGCAGCTAGCTAGATTATTTTAAGACAGGACTTCATTTTCTCCATAATGATTTTGTTCATCTTTTTTTGTGTTGGGTCCCTCTGCTCATTAAGGCTGGAGAGCCACAAGGTCAGCTTGTCTGAAGACATTGTTTAAAACTAGAGTTTTGTGACATGGCCCTTAATTATTCCCCCAGTCCATTACTGACCTTTGAACTATTGCATTGCTGCTGTATCAGTATTCGACAAGTGACAACAGCTTTCTAACAATGCTAGGAGTCCGTGCCCTAGGATTAACCCCCGGCTACAAAAAACTGCAAAAAAAGACACTCGAAGTCAATTACCGCACATGTGTCTGTGCACTAAGTAAAATATGTTTCGGTTCATGTGCAGTATTAGCCGACTGCACTGTAATGATACCCCAGCATTTGAACATGCACACGTGGACACCCTGCATAGTACTTGTCTCCCTTCCAGAGAACAGAGAACCCCCTAAGTACAGTAGGAGCATTTAACTGCGCTGTCACTAGCCGGGGTGCTCGTACTTCTGACAGTTTTTCTCCATAGAAATATATCAGGGTAAGTTAGAGTGACATATAATTTTGGAGAACTGATAGCAAGCATGATATTGCCTTGCAAAACTGCTATTTTACCCAGACAGGTAGGTGGAAAAAAGAGCATCATCCTGAGGGCAAAAAGATACCAAAGTAGCTGGAAAGTTTTTATCTCTTGCACTGTTACAGGGAAGAGACGTTTTCTACAGCATAACTTTTCTCACCCACTGTCTGGCAAACAAATGCATGCTGTTTGATTTTTATACAGTTAAAATACTATTGTCTCCCACTCCAAATGAATCACACACATGGAGATAAGTGTCTCTTTTCAATCACAGTTGGAAAATGCAAAAGAAAATTGATCTCAAGTAGAAAGGGGAAAGAAAAGCATGTCCTATTTGCGTAGAACAGTACGTGTGTCACATTAAATTGGGAGTTGAAATTTGTTAAAGTCCAAAACAAGGCATGTTATTTTTTATTTATTTTTTACAAATGATGCATCACAGAGTGTTTCAAGTGCTCTGCTTGGGTGAATGTATTGTATTAGGTGCTATTGTAGTGCAAAGCAAATCCGTCAACAAGGGTGGGGAGACATAATCATGTGTAATGAGGGACCAGAGGCTGTGACCTGGTTCATGCGTCCTGTTATGTAATTACTGACGTGTCCTTACTGTCAGTGTAGCTGCGGAGGAGGAGATACTGAATACTTAAACAGTTTTATAATGTGTGTTTTGCTTTCCTACATTTGATAGTTTGACATATGTTCTTGTCAAATGATGGCCATGCGTAGTATAGGCAATAGAGTGTCTGTGGGAACACTCAAGGCAAATAAAAAGTATACAAAGGGCTGGGCTTGCCTAAAAGAAAAACCGGGGGGGGGGGGGGGGGGGGGGGGGGAATGAGGGAAAAGGGGAATGGATATATATCAAGCTTGTTAAACAATAAGTTATTGGGCTAGCTATTTGGGTTAGTTGATGTGTTATCAACTTTAATTGACTGAATGTATTGAACAATGTAGTTATATTAACATGAATACTGTGTAATATATGTTTTAACTCTCCTATAATGGGAACAGCGTTGCACTCAGTGGGAGCAGTGATGCTTTGGACTGAAGGATGCTGCAGGTCAGGAGGAAGTTTGGTGTTTGAGATATGAAGGACATCACAGAGATGCTGTCGCTCATTTTGGTTCCCAATCTGCTTTTGTTCAGAGTTAACAGAAAATGTTTGCTCACATATTTGAGTGGGGAAGTGCGCTACATTAAAGTTACGTAGTTGTGTCTCAAAGAGACGGAGCTTCACACAGAATGCTTTCATGTGCGCAGTAGGCTCTTGTTCAGTGTTGAGATGACCAGTAAGATCAACTAAAAATGCCAACTATGGAGGGTCTCTCAGCTCATGAAGAGGTCGGTCCTTCTCTTTCAAAAACAGATCGATTTCTGATCTCTGGGAATAAAACCGCTGCAGCACGGAGCCGCGACTCAGCCAGCGCACATCAGAACTGTGGAGTGCGTCCACATTCAGCATCGACATCAGACGGGAAAGCTTGAAATTCTCTGTAGTAAAGTCCTCGTGCTCGACTTATGTTGTGCCCTTTAGACTCCAAAGACCAAGCAGCTCTTCCGTAACGCAAAAGTTATCGTCAACTCCCCGCAAAAGAAATGAACAGCTGTGCGGTGTCCGTCGCATCTGTGCTCTCGTCACATGCAATCAGTAAAAATCTAAAGCACAAGCTTTATCTGACATGTGATGTTTTAAGTTAGCTGACAAGTCAAAACTGTGTTTCTGTGTTAGAACTAAGAAGTACAAAATATTCAACCACAAGTTTCTATCTGGGCCTTATTCCATTAGACTTTTAGAATTTGCTGCGGGCCAATTAAAAATGGACCACAGTTTGGACACCCCTGGTATAGATGAATGGGTACATAGACATACCAGTCTTCAGAGTTATGTAAATGTGGTGTATTCTGTAATGATGTCTCTTATAGAGTAGCAGACTTCCCTGTGATGAATATGAAGTGAACCTTTTGTTTGGTTGCTTCATCATCTGTGAATTGACAATTCAAACTTAATACATTTTAATGAGACTTGATGCATCCACCACTGGAGCTCAGAATCAGTATTGCACTGATTGCCATTACTTATTTGACTTTTATGAAAATTTGCATCTCTCTAGTGTGTCGCAGTGTAAGACCTTCAAGATTGCCATTAGCTAAAGGTGAATGTTGACTCATTCATTTAAATAATAACATAATGTCACAATAACATGTCTTACAATTGTAGTTTTAAGCACCTTAGATAAAGGGCTTATGTGGTAAATTAATAATGTCCTATCCAAGTAGTGTTGCTGCTTAAACCTATGCACATCATATAAATGAGAATGTAATTGACCAATCAAATTCTGTGGTCGTCCAGTGGTCGGAGGGTCGGTGGTTCGGTCCCCAGCTCCTGCGGTCAGCATGTCGAAGTGTCCTTGGGCAAGATACTGAACCCCAAATTGCTCCCGATGGCCAACGGTGTGTGTGAGTGTGTGTGAGTGTGCGTGAGTGTGAGTGTGTGTGAATGGTTATCCCTACTGACGAGCTGATGGGCACCTTGTATGGTAGCCACTGACTCTGTATGACTCTGTATGAATTTGTGTGAATGGGTGAATGCTGACATGTGTTGTAAAGCGATTTGAGTGATCACAAAGATTGAAAATGCGCTCTATAAAAGCTGTCCATTTACCGTTGTTGTTTGTGAGTGAGTGAGTGTGCATTTTTTTGTTTGACATGCTAGGCCTGTGGTACTAGTTGGAAAAAGTTGGCTATAATGTCAAAGTGTGATATCCAAAAACACAAGTGAACTGATAAAAGCAGTGAAGGCAAAGTATGAACACAACTTCTCAGAAGCCAAAGTAAATCAGTTTTGCAGAGAATGTTTCCATTAGCAGTCAGCCAAGTAGGAGAGTGCCAGTGAGGAGATTCAGAGCGTTGCAACCTGCCAGAATTGTCAAAACGTATTTAAATGTACCCTAGCTGTCCTTGTAACAAGTTAATTTAAGAGGTCATTGTTTTAGGATTTCTTGATGACTCTAAATGTCCAGCATTCACGCGAAACTCAATCACGTTACATTATTCCACCACTTTAAAGTTCCCTGAGGAAAATGAATCTGGATTGATTTTTGAAACATCAAGGTCAATGCTGGTTATTATATAAGTTATTTCTTTCATACAATCATGTTTTGTGGTATTTATGAAGCATAAAATAGTGTGTATAGCTTTTCATTAAGCGTTTACAGTGAGCATGGCTCAGTCAGTGTAGATGGAAAGGTACATTTGGATTCATTAGCTTGGTGAATTAGGTTTAGAAAGTTTGTCCTTGAAGGGTTTTTCTCCATCCATCCATCATCTACCGCTTATCCGGGATCGGGTCGCGGGGGCAGCAGCTCCAGTAAGGAACCCCAATCTTCCCTTCTCCGGGCCACATCCTCCAGCTAACCCTCCAGACTGGGGGATACTGAGGCGTTTCCCAGGCCAGTGAGGAGATATAATCTCTCCACCGAGTCCTGGGTCTTCCCCGGGGTCTCCTCCCAGCTGGACGTGCCTGGAACACCTCCCTAGGGAAGCGCCCAGGTGGCATCCTTACTAGATGCCCGAACCACCTCAACTGGCTCCTTTCAACGTAAAGGAGCAGCGGCTCTACTCTGAGTCTCTCACGGATGGCTGAGCTTCTCACCCTATCTCTAAGGGAGACGCCAGCCACCCGTCTGAGAAAACCCATTTCGGCCGCTTGTACCCGTGATCTCGTTCTTTCGGTCATGACCCAGCCTTCATGACCATAGGTGAGGGTAGGAACGAAGATCGACTGGTAGATTGAGAGCTTTGCCTTCTGGCTCAGCTCTCTTTTCGTGGAAATGAATGACAAGCAGCCACCACAGTATAGAGAAAACCTATGTATTTAGAATACTGTTCTGTTTCTCTTCGGTGTATTTGTTAAACCTATTAAATGTTAATATTGGCGAAAGTTATTTTTGTAATGAAAACGAGTGGCTGTCGGGAACAGCATCTGAATCTGGTAGTGGAAATCCTTTGTCTTTGAAAAGGGGTAATTATTTAACGTTTTATGTGTTATGTCATATAATTTGACAATTTTTTTGAGTATTTTCAATTATTTAATGCAGCCGATAGTTCTTAAACACACAAAAACTCAAAATGTCATAAGGAGATTTTTGGTTGTACACTGTTGGAACAATGCAACTGAAGAACGATTACCATAATACTTTGTAGCCTCTATGCCTACGTGGCCCGGCCTCTGGCTCAGAGAAGACACCAGAGACTGTCGACAACATATGTTTCCTCAATTTCCCCTGCTGACAGAAGTGACATTTTAAACCAAACTGTTTCCTCCAGTAAAGAAGATGATCCCGTTTGGTCACAAGGAACATGAGACTCCTGACACACTCCCACACAACATGCAAGCCCCTACATGTATGCAAAGACATGCACACACACTCTCACATCTTATATCTGTCTTCCCTGAAGTTATGCAGTATAATGCAATGCCTGAGAGATCTACTATACAGTCATTCTGAAAGATTCGCAACAGCTGGTGGGTGCCGCACAGATGCAGAGCATGCCAATAATCTGTTGAAATCCTTTTATTCTTCTTCTGTATCTGAAGACAGATTTAGAACGACGCCACTTGGTCCAGATGAATGAACCTGTCTCACTGAATAACTCTTTTTTTTTTTGCCCATGGAGGGAGTTTGGGGTGGATAGATGAGAATGCCCCATCTCATATTGTTTCATCTGTTTTCAATTCTGGGAATTGAAATCTAAAATGTATAACATCTGATGATTGCTGGTTTTCATGCTGGCACAGAGGGGACAGCAGCATAATGTGAAGATGAAATTAGAAGAAGAAGAGATGAGTTATCTAGCACTGGTGGAGCTCGCTGCTTTTTGCCAGAGCAGCAAGAACATAAATGCACAATTAAAACGCTGCATTGAGGATTATTCTGTTATTTGAGCATTCTCATTAGCGGCTGTGTCACTGTTGGGCAGAACTGAGAGGTGAGAGAGCTTGAGAAGTCTGTTGATTATTGCTTTGCCCGACTGTCTTGTCTTTTTCTTCTATCTGCCATGTACGTCAGCGGCCCTGCTCATAGACCTAAGAAAGGCGTAGGAACACTGCCTCTGAGTTTACCTACAGGTTTCTGTTGTATTGTGAAGCCTGAAGTTTACCCTTGACATAATCTTGTGTTGCCAGAAAATCCAAATGTGGGCCACAAAGAGGAAACTGGGTGGAGCTGAGGTGCAGCTGAGTGTGAAAGACATTTATCAATTAAAGCAAACACGCCTTCAAACATGTCACCCTTTGAGCCTTGATGTCCTCTTTAGGAGAAGTGAGTATAGAGACCTAAAGGAAGACCAGACTGACTTTGTAAAGAGAAGTTGAGCCTCTTTCTAAGGACCTCAGTCCGTTCTCTAGTGGCAGTAGACAATTATCAGAAACTACACACCATTAATCATTCGTAAAACTACCAATTTGTACTTTTTCCTAATTAAATTATGTTTATTTACAGTTTCAAAACCGAAGTATTGTAAGGTCTACCAACAGTCAACGTTTGTGCATATTAATTGTGAAGGTGATATTTCCCTAACCTTGACCATAGGTTAAATATTTTCCTAAACTTAACCGGCTGCATTTACCTAATGGCAATAGTTAGCTACTACTTGTAATAGCTAACTATTAATTACAAATGCTAAGCGGGATCACTTACCAGTGTTCATTTAGTTTCACGTCTACATCAGTCATTCCATAAAGTGAAGGTGCTCATTCTTAAGAGTGAGTTCACTTAATGTTCACTTATCTATCTGCAATATTGACATATTTACAAATATATAATTCCGTCCACTGGAGCTCCTTTAACTGAAAGGATTTATATGTTTTGCCATCAGTGGATAATTGTCAGTGGCTGCTGTTACATTTTCTGTAGGGTGCATGAACTTGGTGGTGACAGCTGTGTATACTGATTTATTCATAAGCTATGTATTATAATTAAGCAAGATATCCAGACCAACACTTGAAGCGACCAGATCACTCATTTAACACTGAGATAATGTTCTTTCTCTCTATCTCACCTCTCACATACACACACACGCACAGACGCGCGCACACTGGGGGCCTTAGGCTCCCTTCTGCACTGTAGTTACATAGTGTTTTATGAGTAAAATGGAAACTCCATCACACATTATCATATGATTACAAATGGGAATTAAGATTTAAGGAGAAGTCGGGCTAATTTGAAGTGGGTTTTGATTGTACTAATTATATAATTTTCTCCACTCCCACATTTACATTCTGGCCCATTAAGAAAATTGTCTCGAGAGTGCATTGTGGTGTTATTCATTGTGTTTTATCTAGCTGAAAATGGCATGAGAAATAAAATGACAGCACCACATTTGCAATTTTGTCAAAAGCATTTATTTGCCATTATCATGGTGCTGAGGTGTGCCTCTTGGACTTAGACTATTAAACGGCTATATACTGTAGTGTCATTATAAGATAGTGAGGACCTAGAGACAAAAATGGAATCTCTGGTACCATTTTCATGTCGCTCACTGATGCCAGAAAGTGTTTTTCATGTAATGGGTGCAATTTGAGGAGGCATTAGATTAAAACCCTTCAGCACTTAGCCACAACTCCAAACCAACCGTCTGCTTTCCTGTGGGAAATTGCATCAATCTGAGTTTTGTCTCGCTCATACTGAAGGCAGAACAGCAGAGCATAGGGTTTTGCCCGTAGACAACTTAGACCTTGTCCACACCAGTTTCTTCTGTAAAGATCTGCATGCTAGCAGCATGTTAGCAGCAGTTGCCATCCTCTCTCAATCTACACTGGATACGTTTAGCCAAAGGACTGTTGCGTGGTCACTTCCTCGCAGCCCGCCGGTAGTTATGCACATAAAAGTGTAAAAACACACTGTGTGTTGCAGTTCGTGCGTAGAGCACAAGTGAAACATGGGTTGTTATGCAACCTGTGTAGGCAGCTTTATTTATTCAGGCAAAAGAGTATATGAACCGTCGGATGCACTCAAGATGGACAACTGAAAACTGTAACTAAAAAGTTACTTCAGAACTGTCAGAACTTCAGTTTCCTTCTTTTATCCAACCACTGTGCTCATTGTGATGTTTTAAATTGTGTTGCTAGAATGTTATCTAAGGACACTTCTCCCTCTCGACACTATTAAAAGGTGCTAAACAGATGTCGTTGATGCATTTTCTTTGCGTCTCTCCTACAGATAACCACACAATGGCGTCCCACTCATCAGTGAGTATTCGGATTCTGGATGTAAATGACAATCCTCCTGAACTGGCCTTACCGTACGAAGCTTCAATATGTGAAGATGCCAAACCAGGCCAGGTACGTTTTTTTTTTTTAAACACATTATAGTAAGAATTGAATCTGTACATGTTTTAAGTGGAAATGAGATTTGCAAAACATCTGTTTCGCTAAGCAACAAGTTAAAGATGAATGATTGATCACAGATTGATCCTCCGTTTCATTGGTGTTGAAGATAATGGAGGCAGGAGTTACAGCACTTGAATGAAAGTGCTGTGCCAAATCACTAATGAATTACATTAACATCAGAAGTAAAATAAAATATTGAGCACACCACATAGTATATTAGTGTACAGAACTCAAGGCTAGTAATTGATGTGACGTGAGCTGAAGTGTACTCAGCCATGGGTAGTATATTAGATAACATCTGGGATTGATTTTTGCATTATACATATAAATCACGATAGTACCGTCGGAAGAAGTATATGAAAGTATATGGTACATTAAAAAGGGAGCTACATAGATCCATTCAAAACAATTCACACATCAAGCATCATGAAAGTAAAAACACAGAGAAACAATTCTACCTATTCTTAATATAAGCCAAGTTGTTCCAGCTGGTTCATCTTGAGTCACTCAGCCCGGCAGAATAGAAGCAAAGTCAATGTTCTTGATTCTGACCTCTATCTTAAAATCTTGTTAGGCTTCCGAACAGTTTGGATCAGCGTCAATGAATACTGAGAACCAGTATCCTTTGATCATTTAATTAAAGACTAAATTGGTGAGCAGGATGGTCACCCGCTTGTCTTTAAATTAATAGTTTGTTCGGCTTCACACAAAGCCTGTGTGGTTTTTATGGAAAAGTGAATGATGAAGAATGTGTCGTATCTTCCTTCCATCTGCATTATTCTTAATTTAGACGTTAAAGTGTCCCAGATGTTACACGCACCATGACGGAACATGATACTGCACTTCCTGTGCTGTGTGATATATCGCCAGATGCTTATTTACAATAACACATACATTACAGAGGATATGTGAAAAGACTGAAGAGTAAAAAAATAGTTTTTTTTACGACGTGTGGCAAATGAAATGAAATAAATTGAGCCTCTAAAATATGTGTATTGTGATTAAAATGTAAAAGCCGTGAACTGGCAAGAGGAAGAACGGCCAGAAAGAAGATAACATGTCAGCAGTAACAGAAGGATACACCAGTATCACAAGTTAACATTGTATTATCTGTGCCAGCGCATCGATACAGCAAAGCGAAAAAACATATCATGACGTATTGTCGTATCTTAATAGTGGAGATTCATCCTTGACCCCAGGAACTGTTATCTACCTTTGGTCCCATTATACCAAGTGGTGGTATATCCCTCCTATGACACACGATGACCAGAACCATTCGCTGAATAAGGCCCTGGGATATTGTCAAAAGCCTCGGAAAAAAGCCAATCAGTGAACCTTGAGTTTAGAACATTTTATCAAAGATATATCTGTATAAATATTTTTGTCGTACTAACACTCACCACACTACTTCTTGTCTTTCCATAATTGCCTTATTATTTCCATACTTCTGGTGTGGATTGTTTTCGCTTTAGACACTATGATCTATCTGACACTTTATACCAAAAGCAATTTATAACTCAAAGGAACAATTTGCACAAAGAGTCTCAAAAAAATGAAACAGAAACAAACTTTCTTTTCATGCTGGATGCAAAAAAATCAGAAGGATCATTAGTTCATATATTTGAATATTGGATTTCTATCTAAGTCAGCACTGTGGTTGTTAACATTTAATAGAATAGACTTGGGGAATTCACATTTGAATTGATACAGAATTTGTATGACTATTCTGTCTGCCAAAACGTTTCAGTAATGCCATTTAACAAGCTCTTCATGAACAACCAACCGTCATTATTCTTTCATTTGTTATAAAAGCCTCAGTCAAATAACTCGAGTTCTGCTTAAGGTGATTCTCTGCCTATTTTTTGTGACACTCACAAACTCAGATCAACATGAATTCCTAAATAGCGAACAGATGACACAAATAAATGTAGCATCATTACCCAGCACCGATCACACAGTGGGAGTCTGTTCAAAACATTAAGACAAAAGGTAATACTATGGTTATTTCCAATCCAGTAGGACGCCAGGTCTTTCCACTGATCACCATTAAAAATGGACAAAATCATTAGGGTGCTTTATTCTCCTAACACAGTCAACAGGCCTTGGGCTGAGTTAAACCCAATTATCATTTGCAGAGCAAAGGAATAATTAAAAAAGCAAGGCTTTTAAAGTGGGGCCTCCATGCTGGAAGCTGCATTTACATGTGTAATGAGGCTCAGGCCTCTCCTCCCCTTGATCCACAGACTCTTAACCACTTATAGCCCCCCTGTGCCTCTGTAACGCCGCATGCCTGCGCCTTTCTTGAACATTGTCTGGTCTGATCTCCCTCACTCCCACCTCGTTCCCTCTCCCATCTGCGAGAACCCACATTAACCTTCAGCTCCTAATCACACAGAGATGATTAGTCTTCCAGCTAAAAAAGATCATTGCTGGCTCCCAGCATTGTAAAAGAAAGGGTTTTTAATGCTCTCATTAGAGAGAAATGCAGCAAAATATTTCACGCTGTAATTACAAACCAAAACGAGGGATTCTAAAGTACATAGAGGATATGACATTCAGCTTCATAACCATGTGTATGTCTGTCTATTACATGATCTGTATATCTCCCTCTGTTTTCTTTTCTGTATATGTCAAAGGGGCATCAAATGACAATATCTGTTCATTCATTTTCTTCTCGATTTTTGAATCCCAGTTCTTTTGTCTCTTCTCTGTACAGTCTCTTTTTTGTATGTTGTTGTGAGGAGCTCTGTTGGAGTTGGCTGTCGAGATTGAATGAAAATGTGTTAGCCTTGGGTCAAAGGCTTTCTAATGCTCATTTTCAGCCTCCGGGGTTACCACTGGGGGGCATGGAGAAAACAATTTTCTCCTCCATGTTATTTTCAGAATAATATAAAAAACTGTTTTGCACTAGTTGTTGTCAGTCACTGCATCCTTACCTTTGAGAAATAGAGTGTTGTGAAGAAAGTGTTGTGGGTCCGTGGATTTGTTGCGTCTACGAGAGCTAGTGTTTGTTTTTTTTGTTTTTCTGATTAATGGCATGGCTAGAGCCTTTCTATTGGTTGGCCTTCATAGTGAATGAGCTAATCACTTGAATGAATTACTTATAGATCATATATGCACATTTCCACTCAAGCAAGACCAATAAAAGTTTAGGTAATGACTGGAAAACACCACTGAACCAAAAAAATTGCCATATAAACAGAATCCAGTTCAAGACTACTGAACGTCTCTCCGTCAATGGGTGACATTTTAAATAACAATAATCTAAGAAAATCTGATGTGCTTGCACTCTTGCCCTCGTCTTAAACCATTTGGTCTCTTGAGAGGAAAATCGAGTTGTTTGGCAAGTGTCCGATCAGAGCACATCCGGTATTCAATCGAGCACTTGCACTGGTCTGGGGGATTTGGAGCAAACAAGTTGAAGTCCCACAGCCTTAATGAATCTCTGCCATTGATAAATTGATGTATATTTTTCTCTGGCACTTTCTAAAATATCAACCACAAACTCGCCCACACCTCCAAGCACATACACACGCAAACATCCTTTGGCAATGTTGCCAAAAAGAGGAAAATCACACCGTTATTTATATGTGTAGTCACACTTTTGACTTCACGGTACAAAGAAGCAGAAGTGACATACTGTAGATATGTTGCATCGCATTACATGTCATTGAGCAGACGCTCTTATCCGGAGTGACTTACAGTGAACTAATTGGGACAGTACCCCTGGAGCAACTCGGGGTGAAGTGCCTTGCTCAGGGGCGCAATGGTGGCAGCCCTGGTATTGAACTCATGACCTTCCGGTGTTCTGTTTGGAAACCAGACCACTAAACCACCACCACCACCATTTGCATGTTTCCAGGTTAGTCATGACTCATCATATGAACAATGCTTGGCTAACATAGCCCAATTCATTATTCTCTGTTACACATTCTCTCTTAATGAATTCATACAACTGGGTCACACAGTCTTAGCATAACTTATTTAACTATAACCACCTAGTGTGCATTTCAAACTCAAATAAGGATAAAGCAGGGGATAACACCAATATACTAAAACATTGAAATAACTTCAATTCATATTTCACAAATGCTATGCTATGCAAATGCTTGTCAATAATTGGTTGCACAGATGCTACAATGTTCACTAGGTGTCTGAATATTAGTCAAAAAGAGACACATTCAATCTAATGTCATTGTCTTCTTATCTGAAAGAAGCGGAAGACGGATACTTAAACTGGAATTAGTACATGTCTGGACCCGATTCTGCTTGGAACTGCCCATGTTACAGTCACACATAAAAAATAATTACACTGCGGAAGCTTTTAATAAAGATTAAAGTTCATATTAGAACAAGGTTGCCCACATTTGTAAGATTTTCCATGATTCAGAGGTCAAAATCAGAGGGTTCTGCAGAGGCCTGATATGATGAAACACTTTGATGCTGCTTCCCAGGATGCACTTATTTATTCAGTAAAATAAGCAGCCAAAGGAGGAGCCCAGAGATATAAGCATCAACCAACAGATGTTTGTGTGTAAAATGAGCTTCAATTTTGTTTCAGTCCCCCAGAATGTTGTTAATCAATTTTGAAACTTGGACAAGGCACCAGCTCTTGGAAATAAGCGTAATTAAGTCAATTTTTCTTCCACCTGGAATAGATGTCAAAACATGCATATGCCTCTGGACTTTGCACACCTCATCTGGCCTTTGTGAAATCTGAAGTTAGAAATGGTTATTGTTGCTTTGTTCGGTGTCTAGCCTTTGTTTTTTTTAACCTTCGTTATAGGTCTGCTACGCTGGCAGAATTAATTAGTGCAAACACAACACCTGTTATTCTTCAACTGAATCAACTGTCAAATTGAATGGCTCGAGATTGAAAGCTATTCACACACGAGTGGTCTTTTAGTTCCATGTTGCCATTGCACATCAGCTAAAACCCACTCATGAGGCATTATGAGTATCACCTGATTGATAGCAGGGCTTGATTTTGACTAATTATAAGTAAACAGGCATTTTATTTTATACCTAAATTGTTCAATCAAGCTGTCAGTGGAACAAGGCATATGTGGTGTTTTCTATTGGTGATGGTTTTTCATTATTATTTACTGATGTGTCACGAGTCATGTGTTATTTTGTTCTTCTTTGTGTATGTGTGTGTCTGCATTCCGTTGTAGGGACCATAAGCTGTTTTTACGGCGACGTTGTGGGGACTCACCTCCCATGTGGGGACCTTTCCCCCACATAACCATCAACGCATCCATCTTATCCATCTTGCCTGTCAGCCTCTCCGTCCTTCTCAATCGAATCTGCTTGTTTACCACAAATGATATCGTAAACACAGAACAATACATGCCTGTCCTGGAGCGGACGCATGCTATAATGATACAAAGACATGCATGCGCACACCCACACACATGCTGTATACACACACAGGCTTCATCTTCACACTCTTAATATGTCAGATCAACCCCTGGTTTAATACGCTAATGAGGAGCGTTCCATTGTCTCCCGTTGTACGCTGTGTTATCACCCAGTCTCGTTCATGGAGTGTCAGCTCCTTGGCTCAGGTCTAGCTTTCGGTGGAACCACAGAGAAAATCAGATTAACCTAAGCCTTTTAACTGCGGTTGGGTTTGATCCCATTTGAGAGTTGGCAACACAAGCTATTTTGTTTGTGTTTAGGTGGAGTATGCATGTGGAGGGAGGATGAAGGGTTGGCAAGAGAAGTAAATAAAAAAAAAATGGCTAAGAAGCTTTTGCTTGTGGACAGGGTTCAGGCCAGGGCCATGACACAAAGTGTTAAATAGCTTCTCACCTTTTATTAACATGGCCTTCTAGAGATCTTATGTAAATAGATGTTCAGGGACAGAAAGGAGAGAAACAAATAAAGTGACTTCACAATAACACATAATGAGAGAGATAAATGCAAAGAAAAAGTCACACGGTAATTACAGATTGGATTTGCACTTCTATCATAATGTAGAAAACAAGCGCACAACCAAGCCAAAAAGGCATGCACTCTTAATCAATTTCTGGAGCATCAGTTACAGAGCATCTCCACATATATTTCTGTCAACCTTTTTCTTTAATGTGCCGTTTTGATTCGTGCATAAAAAAAACGTGTGTAGAAATGCTAGAATTCTTTTAAAAAGAAAACATTTTGCAGAAACTTTTCTTCAGGTCTGTTCAGATTTGTTCCTGTATCTGGAATATTCTTAGGATTCCACTGGACGGGAGTTCTCGTCTCATTAGCAATGACATAAAGCAGAAAGGGCATCCTAGTGGTTTTTGCCTTTGGCCTTGAAACTCTCTCATACGGCCCCTGTTTGCAACACACACATTTGAACTTCTATGCTCTCGAGGACACTCATTGATGTAATGTATTCCCTGGCCCCTGACTTTAAACCTCCCAAATAACCCAGCCCTGCCCCCAGCCTTTGCACAGCTGTAATAATGAGGACTGACCATTACAACTTTCCAAACATGTTGTAACTGTAAGGCTTTGAAAAGGAAAAGTGTGATGATTCACAATGAGCACCTTTTGGTGGCTATTCGTGTGCTCTCCATGCCGGACACGAGCCTCGTGTCTAAAGCTGTCATATTATATTGTTCATAATTCTTTAAAACAAATGTTTAAATGTTATACACTTTGAATCAATGCTTCAGTCAATCTTGTAAATACAATAATGACCATAACATTTGGATGTAGATCCATAAGAAGCAAATATAAATGCATCTTATTGCAAGTAGATCTACATAAACAAAAATGGAGCAATTCAGTGAAAAATAATAAATTGTTAGATTAATGGCCTTAAAGGTTTTAGGACGTGATGCAGTTTAACTAAAGTATGATCATTCAGCCATGTATTGTACGAGACAACAATCTTATAAGTCTTAGCTCAGTGATTATAGTTCACCAGATATAAATCCTCTCTTGATTTCTACCGTTCTGGATTAATTTTCCTGATTTTCCCATTTTCCCAATCTGCAGCACCTTACTGAATGACACGTGAACACAATCTTCGCCTCTCAGCCCATTCCTCGCCCACCTCGTGCTATTTATCTGACGGAATCTAGAGGAAACGGATATCATATAGTGCCATGTGTGCATAAAAAAAACAGTCTGGGTGGAAAGCCAATGCTAAGTATGCCCTGAGGTAACGGAGGCCTGTCAGCTCTGCCGTGTTGTCTCACAGTGGGTCACTGCGACAGATCCCCTCAGTTTGGCCAGGTAACCGCCGACTTCCAACCTTTTGGGAGAGTCAGTTTGAAATAGCTAAATGTTAAGCCTGTCTGAAACTTACACACACGTCACATCACATACACGTGACCACAACAATTATTAACCTCACGGACACACCGACAGACTACTGACACAAACGTACAGGCACACATAAGACATACAACAGAAGTGAGAAAAATAAGAAGCAAACCAACGCAGACGAGGACAAAAAGCCAGACAGACTCACAGTTTTGCCAGACAGTATTTCATGAGTAGGAGTGAGTCATCTGTTCTACTCACCAAATGCCTCTTCCTTTTTATCTCTCAATGTTAACATTGAATCAGACAAACCAGCAAACTCCAGCTTTCCTGCAATATCTTTTTACAATGTCTCTCTTCATCTCAGTGTTTACGGCAAAAAGGTCTTTGTGCGTTAGACGGAATTTGATGCAGACCTTTCGCAGTTGCAAGGTGGAAATTCCTCAAATCTAAATGATGTTTATAAGTGCAATGCAAAAGGTCACACAAGAAGATTTTCTGATATGGATCAAAACATTAAGAGAAAAATAAGTGTAGCCAATCCTAGCAGGTTTCGGTATCTAAAACAACATCATCCCACTTATGTCTTTGTGATTCAATGTAAAAAAACAATCACCATTTCTGTCATTTTCCTGCAGAACGCTGTTTTTTCATATACTAATTAAAAGATGCCTCAAATGATCAAAACACACTGTTCAGTATATTGCTTGTTAAAAAAAAAAATGTAATCCCATTTTAGCTCTTTTCTTTGGAGGCTGTGACCTAAAAGAAATATATAAAAGCAGCCATTATTTCATCCTCTAATTGAATCGAGTTCAGAGCAATGCATTGAGACATGTAATGCTCCACTGGACACCATGAGGCGGCTTTTTACCACTGAAAATAATGGATGTGTTTGAAAACACACCTCCGACGCTTATAGTGCTCTCTCTCTCTCTCTCTCAGCTCATTTCAAGTAGTTGTGTGTTTGTTTATTTATTTATTCATTACCTCCCCGATGCCATCGTGAAATGGTTGATTTCTGCTGCAAATGAGAAAGCCTCCTCCCTCTCACAACCTTGACCTTTTTAGACACCTCTCGTGCAGATGGGATGCACTTTTGGGAAAGTCTCTCCTTCTAGCTTTTCCAGAGATGCAAGAGATTTAAGGGGGTCATGAAAGGGGACTGCTAGATAGAAATCTAATTAGGTGATTGTGCTTGAGGGAGCTTCGCTCGCTGCTCGATAAACTCCCACACGCTCGCTCTGCTCCTCTCATTTCCCTCCCTCGCTTCGCTTTCTATCTCTCCCTCAGCAGTTTGCACTCAACCCGAGGCGCCGCCTGAGAGTCCCCCTGCTGAGGGCACAGTCACAGGACACAGATCATAACTCACTTAATACATCTTCACTACTTCTTCAAAGAAATGAGTAGATGCATCTCTGAGCTGATAACACATATTTTACTTTGGGTGTCTTCTCTGTCGCTCATTATTCTTTTACCTTCAGACTGAAACAAACTTGAAAGAGCTCTAAAGAATGATGAGAAGATAAGACCAGGCTGCTTTGACATGCAGCACACTCAGTTGGATTCCTTATAGATCACTGTGGATTAACTGGATGCATGGCGGTCTTTGAAATAATTAAACTAGATTTACTGCATCATGTGGTTTTAAGTTGTACATTAGTCTTGCTGTGGTGTGGCAGCTTTTGCAACCCTGTCTCCTTCAATTATCATAACAGCTTGTGTTGTAATGTGTAACACTGGTCATAGCACATACTAGCACACCATACAGACAGAGGAGGAAGTCATGGAAGTGTAGTCAGGATATGATGGTGTTGGCCTACTGGTCTGACCAGAAGGTTGTGAGTTCAACACCAGGGCTCGCTCTGGATAAGAGCGTCTGCTAAATGACCTGTAATGTAATGTCATGTAATACCAACCCAGGTAGAAAATGGGAGACACTGCTGCACCTTGCTTCTGGGATACAAGACAGGTATCCTGACCCGTACCAACAACTGTCGGTGTCTTAACTTAAAGTTAGTACATGGGTTGCCCTCTCTACTAGGTGAGCTACCGGGGCACCGACTTTAAGGAAATGTGATTAAAATATATTTTCTAGCACCTCTAAGACTCAATAATTACCATGGCATATATTATTTGTTTAATTCGTACAAAAACGGGAAGTTATGTACCTGACTATTTCTTTGCTTTGAGCAGTCGCCAGTCTGCCAGCAGAGACTCCAGGCACTTACATAACTCACCCTGGCTGAGAAACAGTGAATGTGCCCTTTTCAAATGTACAGTTTTTGTACGAATTAAACAAACAAAATACGACATGTTAATAAGTGAGCTTTAGAGCGGCTTGCAGGCTAGTTTTAAAACAGTAAAACAGAGCCAGGCTAGCTGTTTCCAGTCTTTGTGCTAAGCTAAGCTAAGGCTACAGCCTATCATTAAATATACAGATATGAGAGGGGTACTAATCTCTGGTAGAGAGCCAGAAAGCATGTGAATGTATTTCCTAAAACGTTGAACTATTCCTTTGTAAAGAATGTTTTTTGAATAGCATTAACACATCATTATACTTTGCAATTCAATAATATTTTACCAAGTCTGCACAGGGGTGTACACTTGTGTCCCTATTTGTATCCCAAACATCAGATGTGTACATGCACCCCATCGACTGCTGTTGTGTTGTCTATCACAGAATGCAGCAGACACGTAGCACAGATGGCAAATGTCACTTTTGTCAATAACACAACAATTGTTTTTTGTCCTGTGTGCTGCAACTGACTTTTTTTGGAAGCTCAGTTTCTTTCCTGTCTGTTTAACACATTTTTAGCTCATTGATTTGTTTATTATCAAGTTCATCCCACTCCTTTACAAGTGACTGTATCATTCTGTCTACCGCACACACAGTCGGCTGTTCCCATTTGCCTGTTCTTATTCTACACAAAGGGGCTTTCTTAAGCCTAAGCTTTCTTAAAAGCTATTTCCTCTGAATGTAAACAGTTCATAAATAATCAACTTAAATAACCAACATCCATCAATGAGTTGCATTTGGAGGATTCGAAACACATCCAAGCAGGTCAGGAGGCTCATGGAGAGATTTTTCCATTATAAAAAGTGTACTTAATAAAACATGAATATAAAAAGTGTGAATAGTAGGAAAAAAAGACTGAGCGAGGCAATCTTTATTACACCCACCACTGGCTTTTTTCCATTTTGTTGAACCATGTAAAAAGGCCCCTGATAAATTAATAAATGTTGACTTAGAAATCCATGAAATCCAAAACATTGTTGATAGTTAGTCGTGAGGTTTCTAACAGAATGTCCAAATAAATGTTTCTTTAAGTCACCCATACCTCTGTTTCTCTCTCTCTCTCACACACACACACACACACACACACACACACACACACACACACACACACACACACACACACACACACATACACGCACAGTTATGGATTCGCAGTGACTCACATGACAAACAACCCCCAGAACTATTGTTAGGAGACGTTTCTCAGAAAGATTGAAGCAAGGTGTTCGATGCCTATAATTCCTTTGCCTGGTCTCGCAAAACCTTACGGTACCAGATAAGATCGGGGGAAATATATCAAACCATTACTCAGAAGTTACAAACGCAGTCTCCTCTTTAAGGGGAAGGATACTTGTAAAATGTTAAACATGGATTTGTTTATGCAACGGAACTCTTCTTCTTCTTTCTGTCTCTTCCACTTCATCTCTCTGCCTATTCAACCTGCTCTTTCTATTCATCACTGTGATTTCCTTTTCCTCTGATTCCTATGTGCTTTGCATTAATCTTCTCCAAAGTGTTTCCCTCTCATGCTTGTCCTTTTTGAAAAAAATATGTCCCTCATTTTTCATCCACCTGCAAATTGATTATTCAAACAACAATACTGTAGATATACTCCACACCTTTCTGGCATATAAAGACATTTGCTTTATTGTGCAACTTTAAAGCTCATGTTGCCTGACTGTGCAAGACAGCCTCATTCATTTATAGCAATGCACAAAACTTTGAATTATGAGCCTGAGCAGTGGCTTTGCATCGCTGTGACTAAGCTACTGCCGAGCACACTTCCGGGCCGCAATTGTACTTTCACAATAAACAGCTCCTCAGCATTGACGTTGCATCACAGACCCAGAACAGGCTTAGTCATACCCACAGCTCAGGGAGGTTGTTTGGGATAATATGGCTTACTTTGTAATTACAAAACGCTACGGCGTGATTTCAGGGTAAATCACACGCTTCGTCCTTGGCGTGCCGCAAATTCTGCACTCGAGAAGCAAACAGAAACACATGGAAACGAACCAGGAACTACTGCCTGTATTCTTATAAAGGTGGTTATCTAAGGAAACAAACATCATAACATGTCATCTCAAATCAAACCCACGATCCAGATCGCTATAGTTTTTATAGTCTGTCAAGGCTTTTATTGCTTTTTGAAAGTGAGGCTCACTCATAGCTTTCCAGATTACAAAATGCATGTGAAGGTGCATTTAGTGCGTGTCCAACTCCACCTTTGATAGTTAAACAGCGCATAATCTGGGAGCAAAGTGAGGTGCAAAGCGCTAAGGGGTTGTATTTATTAATAATAATAATAATAATAATAATAATAATAATAATAATAATAATAATAATAATAATAATAATAATAATAATAATAATAAGCTTTATTTGTATGGCACCTTTCATACAAGAATTGCAGCCCAAAGTGCTTCCCAGCAAAAACATAAAAATGAGTACAAAGTTAGACAGAATAAGAGCATTTACAATAATCACAGTGTTGATTGAAATAGGTTTAAAAATAGTATGAACTAAATGTTTTAAACTATCAGAGCCACATTTTGAAAGCATGAGATCAACAATGGGCCCCTGTGGCCTTTAATCACTTTAGTCTCTTAATTATTCACCTGTCCAAATGAGCATTTGGATGAGCAGTGCTGCACGTCCCTCTGTGTGTCACAAGCAGAGTGTATGCGAGTTGTGTTCCCGCCTATGCAGACTCATCTTACTATCTGAATAATAAATCCCTTATAAAAAGCAGGGAAATACTGCGCCATTGACTTTACACCAGGTATTTGTTGGTCAATGGAGCGATCACTTTCTGCTGCCACATGAAGCAATGCTGACCACACCTCATTTTAAGAGCAGCACGCCCACGCGTGCAGATGGGCACACGTACATTTGCTTTCCAAAACAACATGTGAGAAAACCAATCTATTTCTTTGTAGCATGGAAGCGTCATATTTTACACCAACAAATATTACTCACAGAATAACAGGTATTGTTTCCACAGTGCTGTAGGTGTACAACATCAGCTCTTAAAACAGTAGTTGTTAAAAAATCAAGAAAAACCCAATCTGAAATGAACGGATCCTTTATTTAAACAGAACAAAAATAATCTTTGAAATATTCTCATGCAAAATGAAAATACACTTTTCTCAGAATAGAATAGCTTTTGATAGCTCAAGGCAAGCAAGTATCATCCAAAGCACAATGTGACTCATAGATGTGAAACATTACATTACATTACAGTTATTTTAGATGACGCTTTTGTCCAAAGCGACTCACAATCATGATACAACTCCGATCAGCAAGAATCCATTAGCTTCACATAAGTGTAATCCTTTAAATGCAGAACAATAGCTTTGAATAAGCCAAACAAATGTAAGTGCAACATACAGAAACAATAGAATACAAAATTCAACCATTAGCTTCAAATAAGCCAAACCAATGTCAGTGCAACATACAAAAGATACATGAAACTCTCATTCATCAGCGTGTGGTTTGATGCCAGCTGCAGACTCAGAGGATGAGAGGAGGATGAATTGTCACCGAGAGGCCTGTGTTAAGGTGAACGGATCTCCAGGGGCTGTTTGATGTCTGTTCAGCTCACAGTGAATCATATCTCACCTTATTGTATCCACACAGAGTTCTCAAAATTGTATCACAGTTGAGTTGTATCTCTGAATGTGGATCACTATTATTATACAGCATTAGATGGAAGCACTACACCCTCACTGAGTCTCAAGTCTTTATTCTCTCTTTCTCTGCACATTTGCATTTAGTCTTTGCTCTTTCTTAGAGCGAATAAGGCAGCCTCACAGAATACCTCGGTCCTTTTCTGTTTCAATAAAATACTTTTTAGTGTGGCCGTTTTATAATAGTTTTGCATTTTCTAACATTAAGAAAAAAAATGATGTTGCTGTGTCAACTTTCTGGAGAAAGACGTTTTTATCTCTTTGTGAATGTAGCCCTTTTGAACTGCACTTTCACAGGAAGCGTTCTGAGTCTGTTGCATCCGAGTACACTCGCTCTACCTCACTCCCTCCCTCATGAAAGAGCCATTTGAAATGTAAAGTGTAATGTGCTTTTCATATTCATGTTCTTGTTCCCGTTGAGTGGATCTGACCTCTGTTTCTTTTCTTTCTTGTCCTTTTCTTTGCTTCTCTGCTTTGGTTGCTTCTCTATGATGTTTTAGCTAATTCACACCATCAGTGTGGTCGATAGAGACGAGCCACAAACTGGACATCGCTTCTACTTCACCCTGGCCCCTGAAGCCTCCAGCAATCGACACTTCACCCTGTGGGATGTCAAAGGTGAGAGAGCAAAGGTCCTACATAACATTGCATTACATTACAGGTAATTTAGAAGACGCTCTTATCCAGAGCGACTTACAGTAAACTAACTACAGGGACGTCTCCCTGGAGCAACTCGGGGTTAAGTACCTTGCTCAGGGGCACCATGGTGGTAGCTCCTGGTTATTGAACTCAAAACCATTTGGTGTTGTATTTGAAACCGTACCACTAGGCCATCACCGCATATTTGGGTAGCTCTGCTGATGACATTATCAGCACAATTAAATGTTCAGGGTATACGGGTACAAGCAGGATTGTGTAAGACCGGTTGTTATATGTTTTGAGTGGGTGTGCACGCATTTTAAATGTGCACAGGTGCATTAAGACTTTACTTGACTGACAAATATTCAAGATGGTGATGAAGCTCCTAAAGATGAAAGAGTTTCAGATGGTCTCTCTATTTCCCTGAGTGATTGGCAATGTGAGAGTTTGGTGAAATGCTTCAGGGCATTTTGCAAATATAGACCTTGAGACAAAATTGAGTTAGTTTAAAATACCGCCGCTCCATAAAACTTTGGAATTATTGGTGACTACTTTGACAGTGTCATAGTTCATTCAGGCGCCAGATGGTTGACGTTTTTTAATATAAGACAATTCAATGACTACACTGCCGGTAGATTTTGACAATCGCAGGAGGCTTTCAAAAAGTAAAGCGGAATAGTATATTTTTTCTGTGGCTTGGCATTCACCTGATTATCAGAACCAATTATTTATGGATAAACAACACCTGTTCCTGTCCTCTTAGTCTTAGCAGAGTAATAATATTAGAACATATTACATGCCATTGCAATGTTGACAGCATCACTAAGCTGACTTGTTATATTTCTTACGTTTTAGTTTATTTATTTTTTAAACACGTTAACATCCTTTCTTGATTCCTCTTACATAGAATGTCAACAGTTTACATCATTTTCTCAAGTGTCATCATGAAAATTGTGTAAAAACACAACATTTATACGTATCTGCACAATGTAAGGAAACATTAAAATCACTGTGATGACTTTGCTTCGTCAGGAAGGTGGTTTTTTTTCCATGCTTGTCCGTGTTTTTGCAAATGCACTTGCAGATCCCTCGTTTAGAGATGTGTAGCAAAGTGAATGTGACATCTGGCTAAATCAAGATTGATCTGACACCAGGAAAATGTCAGGGGAGCAGCCCTAGCAAGGGAAATGTCACTGCGTGACCGCAGAGAGGCCTGCCGCAGTCCCGCTCGCATGCATGTGAATGAATACACACATTGCGTAAAGTACACAAGTACTGTATATACACAGTATGACGGGCAGGAAGTAGTTTGACCCTCTGGCTCTTTTGTTCTCACACAAATACGCACACACAAACAAACACCATCATGCAGACCATCAGTGTCCTATTCCCTCTGTTTTATGTGTGTGTGTGTGTGTGTGTGTGTGTGTGTTTGAATGTGTGTGTTTGAGTGGAAGATACATGTACTCTTGAACACAAAACAGTACTACAGACCCTATATATTTTGGTAAAAGACAAACAAAACCCAGCACAGATTTGTGATCCTCCCACCTCTCTGTTTCCCACTCTGGTGTCTCTTTCCATTGACACATTTGTCAACCTGTCAGTTTCAATCTGTCACTTCTTCTTTTCCCCATCATGGCCTCACATTGTGTTCTGTCTCCAAGCCTTGACACACAATGATGAAAAGGTTTTGTTTTCCCCCATGTTGCTAAACTCTTTTAAGTCATTGCTGGCAGTCTGTAGAGCAACACCTCATCTTTACCAAATACAATGTTCTGTTACGTGACAAACTGACATCATGTTACCTGGAAAATGTCCCACATCATGCTTAAGAAGAAGTCCCATATGACATGAAGCTGAAGAAAAAAACTAACTTTTTAGTAGAGTACTTTTCCTGGTGTCATTTTTGAAAGTTTTTGTGTTCCTTATTTTATCTTGCTATGGGTTGGTCAGTCAGTGACAAACATTCAGAAACCTTTTTCACACACACTCACTGTGGGACACATTCATAAAGTATGAATTACAATGCTAAATGTGATACAACATCCAGGAGAAGCACCTTTTTTTTGGAGTACAACAGCCACACAAAGTTACTATAGTAATCCTACTGTACAAGTCTTCATGTTATTATTCGCTCAGTTTATTTAGGCTGTAATAGGATATCTTTGTGTTTCAGTAGCTGTATTTGTTCTCTATGATTTGTGCCTGTACATTAATACAAAGTAACTTTTCATATATTGTGACAGTTCAGGTTCAAGATCGTCCACTAAAGAAAAACATCCCTAACCTTGATCACATACTTCTGAATACACATGCAAACACTTATGGGATGGATTACCTCCATTTTTGTTACAGATATTCATGGTCCTTAAAGGATGAATTCAAATTACTTTGGTGATCCACTGACTTCTTCCAGCGTCACCAGTAGTTCAACATTTCATTTGTTTCAATGATAAAATACCTGCAAAACTGAGGACAATCGCATCCGCCTCAGCTGTACTTTGGGTTTATTGCTAATAAGCAAATATTAGGATTCTGAACTTAAATGAAGAGCATGGGAAAACATAATACCTGCTAGACAATAGCACGGTAGCATTGTCATTGTGAGCATGCTGACATTAGCATTTATTGTACTACAGCCTCACAAATCAGCTGACATGGCTGTAAACTCTTTGTATTGTTTATTAACCATTGCAAACATTTTCAGCCTCCCAAAAAGGGTCATCACGCTTGTGTCGGTTAGTTTAGAGGACTTTAAAGTTCATGTCCCGACAAACAACAATGACTTAATGAACTACTTTGGGATAAAGGTGGATGTTCTGATCAAACGTTTTTAAATGCATCGGTTTTGATTCAAAACTACACAAGATGCCTCAGTCCAGATGTATTTAGATGTGCAGGAGAAAGCTCTGTAAAAGTCAAAAGGACAAACTCAGGGACGTAACGTTCCCATACATAAACAGTAATATGAAGATTGTTCTACATGTGCCAGAGGAGCTCTAGGGCGACATGGATAACGGTGATATATGCTCTGGAAGATGGATTGCTTGGTATCCACAATTCTACCCGCAAAGCTTCTGACTCTATTTGTCAAAGCCTCTTCCTGTATTCCGTGTTACATTCATCTATGTCTCCTGGACAGGACTCATATACACACCGGTGAAGTTTAATTACAAACAGTGGCTCTCACTCATTTTCTCTCCTGTATTAATATAATAAATAAACATGATAAATGTTAATAGCACAAAAGCAGTTCTCTTCTCCAGTGAAATCATTCAACCCCAAGTTAAACTTGACAATGCTGACAACCTTCGTCTGGAGTCCTTGAAGTATGCATTCTGGCAAATGATTTATTCAGATGTAAAACAAGGAGGGTGCTTTTCTGTCTTCTTTTTTGATTTTCATTTGACCATTTCTTGAGGAAGATATTTTCATTATTATCTTTGGCAATCTGATCAAGTGTTAAGTCTTGAAAACCATGCATTGTCCTGACATTTTAGTAAGGTCAAACAGGCCGGCATAATCAACATTTTCGTCTTCCATCAGTGGCCTACAGTGTTCACGGAGTTCAAAGGAGAAAAAAATAAAAGCAATACAAGCTTTCACGAGATGGAGTTTCATCAGTTCCTCAGCAGCCTTGTAAAAAGCAGACGTCAGTGAGCAGGCAAAGTGGTTTTATTCTTCAAATGTTATGTCGCTCATGTGTAATTCTCTGCTTTACCTTGTCTCTCTAAACCCCCCACCCCTGACACGCTCCCACCGCCCACCCAGACAACACAGCTGGAATCCGGACCCAGCGGTCAGGCTTTAACCGCCATGAGCAGAATGTGTACTTCCTGCCTATCCTGGTGGTTGACAGCGGGCCTCCCTCCCTCAGCTCCACAGGCACCCTGACCATTCATGTCTGTGGCTGCGACACAGGTGAGAGCCACTGCACCATTATTAACATTATCATCACTGTCACCTTCATCAGCAGCAGCAGCAGCAGAAGCAGCAGTGCTAAAAAAAAGGTCATCTACATGCCATTGGTTTGCAAGCAGTTGTTATCAGCTTATATTTGTGGAAAACACAAGGCCACAAATATGCAGACAAATGGCGTCCGACAGAGTGCAAATATATGCATGATAAAAATCCTTGTATACTGAAGTGACTCATAACTGGTGTTGAATCTATACAGTAAAATGCTATTCTTTTTCTTTTTCAACACAGAGGGAGCCATCCAGTCCTGCAATGCCACAGCGTATGTAATGAGTGCTGCTCTCAGCCCTGGGGCACTTATAGCACTACTGGTCTGCATGCTCATCCTCATAGGTAAGCACATGGATGTACTCATTTATGTATGAGGAGATACATGTAGGGGTGTATGATGGATTGCTAGAGCGATGGATAAGCACAGCATATTAGCATTGCTTTGTGGGGGTCATTGCTAAGTTCAACCACTATAGTCTGTGTAGTGGGACAAGGCAAGATTGAGGGCTGCAGCCAAAGAAGCGATTCCATGTCTGCCGCTCATAAAATCATGCAACCAAGCATGTGCCTTTTTAATCTTTTAATGGATTGAACACTTTTAGAAGTTATATATATTTCACGAATGAAATTGCACATGCAGTGGCAGAAAATTACATAAAAACAAGTTCAATTTTTTATCTGTCTTTCGTGAGCGTCTTTCCTCTTGGACATTTCATTGCTACTTTTCTCAAAGGAAAGCTTTTGTTCAAACAGGAGCACGGATGGTGCCTGGGCCGCATGAATGAAATCAAGCCACTTTGGTCGTTGGAACGCAGACGAGGATGGAAAAAATGGGAGTAAAGTGGAGGGGGTTTAGAGAGAGAGCAGTCAAAAGAGCTGCCTCAGCCCTTCTGTACCTCTGGAACAGCAGGCTTTAAATAGATGAAGCTTTCCAGACATTCTCTGATTTTTATACACACACACACATGCATACACTAACATACAAATGCATGCACACGCTCACCCTCTCAGCGCCCGAATACTTTGAGTATTGTCATATCTGAAAATTTTATGAGTAAGCTTCATGTTCCCATCCCCCCGCTGTACGTCTCAGCATCCCACTCCTCAGTGACAGAAAGAAACGACAATGCTGTCACGGTGTTTTGTCTCCCCCGCTCGCGCCAATACGGATACATCGTGCAGGCAGTGAATGATGGATGATGTGACACCAGGCAGCTTTAACTGTGACTAACATTGCTATCTATTTCTTTTAAGAGCTTTTCTAATGAGAGTTGTTAAAACTCTGTCTCCATTAACCAAACCATCTACTGCTGTGAACTTCAAAAGCAGAGCATCAATTATTCATCGTGGTTTTAAAAGCCTCAACAAAAATGTTATGTACAAATCTGAGGCAACCTCTGCTTGCCTTTTTTAAAAACTAAAACTGTGTTTGCAGTGTATCGTGGTTTTGGTGTTTTGGGTTGGATGACATCCCCTCAAAGGCTGTTGGAGTTGAAAACAATTCTCTGGCCTTTCAACTTGTGGAAAGCTAGATGCTGCTGGAAAGTAGAGTTATGTGGTGCAAATAAATGTTTCCATTGCAGCCTTGGTGATTCGGATACAAATATACACTATGCAAAGTAACCAAAGTGCCAAAGACGATGATCCATAACTATTATTTCATGTTTTGTGCCGTTTTGCTTCCACTAATGAAACGATGCAATGTTGACTCCACTAGTGTCAGTGACTCAGTCCGTGCCACTTTGAGTGACTGATACTGATTGGTACAAAATGGGACGAACACGCCTCATCAAAGCTCTGAAAGACAGGCTACGTCGGAGTGCCCGGCTACTGCCAGTCATCATCTGGACAGTACAATCTCAGGGCTGCAGGGTAACAGACGTATGAGCAGTGTTTTCACAACTATCATGTGGTGTGAATAACAGGCAGCAATCTTATCGACTGCACATTGCTCAACTCTTTTTTTTATTCCTGCTATAAAATGTACTTTACCATATATGTGCGCACGCACACACACACACACACACACACACACACACACACACACACACACACATATTCACACAGTGTGTGGCTGCTCGTGCATGCTAAGCACACATCCACATGCTTAGACAAATCACTCCTCACATATTAAGTGCATTGCAATCCGTTCTCTCAATGTGCCATTACTGTTTGCTCCTTGTGTTCTCACACACACACACACACACACACACACCCACCCTCCCCCCGCCCACACACAGCGTCTACCTAACCAGCCAGTACTCCCTCTCTCCAGAGGCTAGACCACCTCTATTACATCAATTGTTGGATGATGAGAAAAATGAAAACAAATCTCTGCCTAATTACCTTACAAACAAACAGTCCCTCCATCAGTTCATTTATAGACCTGATGTGATGAATCCATTTCACTGCGTCGCAGCATCTGCATGCATCCATTCCAATTACCTCCCATCTGCTTGTGATGAACTCCTGGGTGGGGGCAACCAGCACAGCCCAAGGGTAAATTAACCGTCTTGTCAGGAACGCTTATCACAACATCTGTACACATGGGAACCAGCGTACATATATAGGAGGCAGCTATACACAGGTATATTATGCCTCCTACTAAAGTAAATTCTGTACACGGTGTTGTATTAACATTGCCTGACGCATGCGTATCTCCAATTGAATAAATAAGTTTCCAATAGCATACTGTTTAAGCAGCGGTGACACTCACACGTTATCAGTGAGGAAGTGTGTTTCAGAAGTGCGGTTATCTGATCACCTTCAGAGTAAACTGCCACTTGCTGTCACTCCTTCACTACCAGTTACTGAAAGAAAGCAGCTGATCTGCACATATGAGGGAGTTCACAGCGTCAAGTTTTCTACCTCTTATTATTCTCCTCATTAGTATAAATTTAGAGTAATTGTCTTAGAGCTTGTTTAGTATGCATGGCAGTGTGCGCCGCAATTTACCACAAACCATGACTGTTTCCTCAACCCAGTGGCAATTAATTTGCCCCATTCAAGGAGGGAAAGAATAAACACAATGGTTACAGACACCGCTCTCCCAATGGAGCCCAGCAAACAATGTAAGCGGAGAACGTACATTACCAGCCAGAGATACTGCATAAAATCCCCATTTCGAGATGAGCAAGGCTCTTTAGGGATGGCACAGCTCTTTAGGCAAGGAACACATAGAGTGTTTTCACTGCAAGTTATTTCTTTCAGGCCACTTACACCAAATGAAGACGATTACCAGCAGCAGCAACAAGTCATTTGTACAGATTTTGAAACAGATGTTTTGCTCTGGAGAAGGGGAAGAGGAGATGAAAGCAAAGCTGAAACCTAGGTGTTTTATAGTCACACCCTGACTTACAAGGTCACTTTGAAAGAGTGCATTTGTCCATGGGCTTTTTTTTCCCCACGCATACTAATTAATATATGTGCGTTAACATGTGTGAATTTCTTATACGCAACAGATAAAGTCATGACATTGATCTAGTTAGACTGTGAAGCGATGAGGCCATATCTCATTTTCACAATGTATGGATGGGGGTTCTGGTGGGTTCAGAGCAGCAAACAATCTGTCCCAGACGGCACCGGCCCCAGTATAATTGATAGTCTTTTTATCTCTGTGGGCTTGTAGGCATTTCTTTTAGGCAACAGGCTATCTGTTCCAGAAGATGCATGGTGCCTACTGGTTAATGATCTATCCAAATGTCCTTTCACTGGCATCTTTGTTCCCCCTGCTAAAGGGAGAAAAGGGATTCAGAAGGTCCATAGCTGACTGGCCACAGGAAACACATCCTGCTGCCAAACAAAGCTCAATAATTAAGATAGTATTTTAACATTATCATCTTTTCACCTGAGTACTACTTTTATTTTGTCACAGAAATGCATTATTAATAAGCCTGACTTTTTTTTACTCATCCATATTAATTGTTTCTCAAGCATGTATGACAATTACTTAAAAGGCAACTCAGCTTTTACTAATTCAGATGATATTGTGAAGTGCAGGAGCAGGAAAGAAAACACGTTCTGGAAAGAATCTGATTTATTTTGTTTAGTTATTCATTGTGGAGAAGGAAATTAATGAACTGATTCTACCACTGTGGATTCATACATTCTGGTCTGTAATCACTCCGTTGACTTAATTCATTATTTACTGCATAATTTTGGTGACAAATATTATGATAATGTCAGTAATTATTTTCATTTGTGTCATGCTTGTATTTGAGAGTATTGACCGCGCATTGTTTATAAATCACTGTCCACATCCTTCTTTGCTTGTTAATCAGTTGATCAAAAAGAGGTTTGATTGCAGTTTAATCATAAAACTATTACATTAAATTGTTCCCTATCTTTCTCACTCTCCCCACTGTGGATAATTCATTCATAACTGTCTATAATATGATTGTATCATCACTGAAAATGTCATTTGATGTTGCTGCAAGTCTGGGACAAATTTGGTGGTGGTTACATAGGGAAGGGTGCAGCCCCGAGGAAGGCTGATTGAGTCAGGGGGTGGATGTCTGAGCTAAGTGAGACTTGTCTAATCACACATGTAGGCAGTAATTAAAATAACTAAGCTAGCCCCATTGGTTTATCTCTGCATACAGCCTTTGTTTTCCTCTCGTTTCATTAGACTATGACGTGATCCATCTCAATTGCGTTCCCTTCTTTAATCCAGACTTAATTTTACGGGGCATTTCTTTCTCTTTGTAGGTGGTTGCCTCTGGTTTGAAGTAGCGATGGAACTAGTTTCACTCGATTTGGAAGAGTATTGATATAGAGATTGGTATCCATTAGGCCTTTTTAATCATATTTCTTGGCGAGGCCATTACTAATGTGAAAAACCAATGCTCATGCATTTGAAATGTAAAACTAGATGATACATTATCCTCCACTGCTGTGCCTTTGCCCTGACAGGTGAAATCAAAGATACAATGGAAGTAGTTAGAAACCTTTCAGTAAACAAGTGTGCATGTTTGATGTGAAGCACCATGTACACATTTAGCACACTTATTTTCTTCAGTACAGTTGTTTTTCTGTGTGTCATTATTCTTAGCATACATCAAGAGGAATTCCATCTTTGCGTGCAAGCTCTTTAAACTCAGCATGACAACTCTTAGCTACTGTGCAGCAAAGAGTTAAAGCTTTGTATTTCTAAACACTCGCTGTAATGACAGTTTATAAAATCCCTAAAATAGGAACCTGCCTTTTATTTCATCCTATTTTCAGGTTAACTAACCTTTTTATGTTGTGTTGTGCCAAAACATCAGGTTGACAACATGGGATCAAGAACCCCAAGGTTCTCTTTACAAACGTGTTAAATGAACCTGTGCATATTTTACCATGTGTGGAATTACAATCATTGTCTTTCTCTCTGTGTATCGTTATGTCTTCTTCTCCATCAGTCCTTGTCTTGCTGATCCTGACCCTGAAACGCCACAGGAAGGGCCAGAGGATGGCGGAGGATGAGGAGGACATGAGAGATAACGTCATCAAGTACAATGACGAGGGCGGAGGGGAGCAGGACACTCAGGCATACGACATGAGCGCCCTGAGGAACCTCTATGACTTCCCGGAGGCCAAGAGCTGTGACTCTGGCCTGGACATCCGCTCACTGCCGCAGTGGATACAGGCTAACCGGGTGGGTGGAGGTGGAGGTGGTGGTGGTGGTGGTGGTGGTGGTGGTGGTGGTGCAGAGGGAGCTGCAGCAGCGGCAGCAGACTTCTCCCTATTCAAAGGTTACATTCGAAAGAAGGTGGAACAGGCAGACGCCGACCTGTCGGTGCCGCCATATGACTCCTTCCAGACGTACGCCTTTGAGGGCACCAGTTCACCAGCGCTTTCACTAAGCTCCATCCACACGATGTCCACCACCTCGGAGCAGGATTTCTCCTACCTCAGCGACTGGGGACCACGTTTCAGGCAACTGGCTGGCTACTACGCTCCAGGAAACCCTGAGGAGGAAGGGTCCTAGCACAGCTTTTCATCTGCAGAGAAACTTTAAACTCATTCTTCCTCCTTCTTCTTCTCTGCCTCCTCTTCTCACCCTCTGGCACTCCTCAGAGCCAGCACTGTGTACTCCTTAAAGACAGAGCACCACCTCTTTATCTCTTGAAAGAAAATCCCTGTGTCAAACTTTGAACTCTTGTTTTTTCTTTTTTTTTTTTTTTTTTTTACACTCTTTGGTTTTCGTGAGAGTTTTCGGACTTGAGCGGGAAAGCTCTTGAGATGATACGAAGAGATATCCAGTCACCAAAATTGCCATTTAGTTTAAAGGGAGGATTTTGTCACTCCCAATTCATAAATAAGAAAGTTTATTTTAAGCTGTGATTCTGTTTTCAGAGTTTTAGAGTATCAACATTAACGTAGGTTGGGTTACTCAACGCCAAGCCAAACTGTCTGACAAACATGTATTTATTTTAGGGAATATTTAAATATTTATTTGTTTTTTATGTATTTATTTATTTATTTATTCACACCATGATTATTATGGTAACTGCTACAGTGAACTCTGCTGAAGTGCTAAAAAGAAAAGTGAGGGGAGGAGGACATTATACAAAAGAACGAGAGACAACACGGAAGAAAGAAAGACGGACTGCAGCGGCAGACGACGACAGAATATGGGCAAAGAGGTGACTTCTGGGTGATATATAAAAATGACATTCTGGAAAATATTTTTATTTATTTTCTATGACCACTTTTGTAAAATAACCAACTCAAGACTTTAATGAAAAGTAGAGGCAAAGAGGGAACAGATGGCGTGAAAGAACTGGAAAACAAAAGAGCTGGCCGTCCAGTGTGAACGGTTGAGACTGACTTACTTTTACTGTCTTTTAGTGATTTATTTTTTTTGGAGGTCACAAACTGAGGACAATTGTGTGTTAACAATTTCTTTTCTTATCCTCTCCACAGCCAATTGTACGGCAATAAGGCACAAACCGCAACAGTGATTTAAGTCTAAACAAAATGACTGTTTCATGAAATTGGCAGGTTTCCAGCATTGTCCCACAGGGAGCCAATTGTCATTCCAGGTTTTGAGTGAGAATGTGTACAATATGTTCAATTCATTTTATATCCTGAAATGTTTGATTTTGCATTTGATATTTTCTTTTCTGTGGTGGAGGGAAGGGAGAGGGGTGGGGGGGGGTGGGGGGGGGGGGGGGGGGGGGGGGGTGCTAGTGACGACAGGATGGTAGTTAATTGAAGGGGGGGGGAGAGGTTTGAGAGCAACACATGAAGAATGGACTGATTACATCCACCTGATATCCACAACCTGTTCAATGTTGACATTAACTTGCAAATGTATTGACAATTAAAAAAAGAAGATGAAAACAAATAAATATTTAAATTTTTTGGTAAAAAAAAAAAAACCTACATTACTCAGTGTATTACGTCGTTTGCTGAAAGTTTCTTCTGATCTATGAATAATGCTGGAGATAGCATGAGTTTACTCCAGAGGTAGATTTACAGCTTAGACGGTATCAGGCCACAGCCACACAAAGACTTCCCCTCAGCGTGGCTCCCTCCCGCCTGCCTCCTGCCAAACTACTGTAATTGTCACCAGAGGATGCTGAGGCATAGGACAGTTGATTTCCTCTTTATGATCTGCTGCTAAAATGGTTAGTCAGACGTCACTTGCTTTGCTTCCCCTTGTTTTAATGAAAATGTCACGTTTTGTTATCATTAGTAAGTCTTCTGCATTCACTGATTGTGTGCTGAGAGCTGACTAGAGAGTTATCCATCACTCCCTCTATACAAGTTTAGGAGTGTTACTGTAGTGTAGAGTGTTGCTCATTTTACAAAACTTATTCTCTGTATATATTTGTTCATGTTTTACAAAATATTCAACCTGAGCCAAGCCAATACAACAATAACCAAACATGTTACATCCATACAGAGTTAGTAAAACAATGTATAATATATCTATATATATATATATATATATATATATATATATTGTTTTTATAACACTGGTATTGGAACAGTACTTGGTATCAGCCGATACGCAAGTTCAGACATCGGAATCGGGAAGGTTGGAAAAGGTATCGGACCATCTCTACATTTTACATTACTTCCTTTATCAATATGCAGGAAACTCTTTTATACTGCGTTGACCTACACTGCTGCAGTGTATGTACTTATTTGCACATCTTTACCAATGAGTAATTTGTCCGTCTATTATTAATCATAGCCTTAAGCCCAACAGTATTTGCTCAGCGACAGGCAAAATGTCATAGTCTGCATGGATATACATAAATGTAGGTCAGCATGAGCTGCACAGTCACAGTCATAAAGGAGGCGGAGAATACGTGTGCATCCTTAGTGAATCTCTGCACAAGACAATGTCATCCGGATGGCTGCGGGTCATTTGACTAATGCTGTGAAAGCTGAGGTTAAAGAGTAAGCACATATTCGGGGGGAAGAAAGTTCCCCTGGTCACTTCAATCCTATTTTCCCTGAAAACGAGTATTTTGTTCATCTTCCATCATTGTCAGAGAAAATGTCAGCCCTTATTAGTGATGACCTGCACATGTGAACATATGAGTGTGTTGCCATAAACCAGAACATTTCATCCCCAAGTCCAAGGGCAACATGAGGCCCGTCATTATCTGTGCAGATAGATTTTTGGTGATGGACAGTTCTCAATGGGGACAACAGTGTGCTTTTATATATCCTTTTATTTTCTCTCTGCACTTGGCTGGGTAATGACAATTGATTTAACAGTGGGGGGTGGAATATGAATGTGAAATATCAATCATATATAGCCTAATGGCTGAATAGCATTAGTTATTTAGTTTTCAAGACACACTCAAAACAAAGCTTTCACCTTCACCCAAGGTAACGACAAATCCATTTAGCTAAAATAAACTGCATACCACAACAAATGCAAATGCAGCACTCTTTACAAGCTGAAATAATAAAGTGAGATGATTATTATAGTTAGATGACTTCTTACAAAAACTCCATTCAGGTAGGGAATTGCGTGAACGTGTGTTTTCTTCACACACGCTTTTTTCCATGCTAAGCAGTGCGTTCAAAGCGTGGATATTGACGATGACTTTGTTGCTTTTGTGACAGTACATTACTTAGGACTGCAGATCATTTCATTCAAACTGAAAAACAATACAATTTATTTGTACAGCAATATAAAAAAACTCAGAGTTGTAAGTGCTTGAAAATCAAATAAAACAGCCGTTTCAGATAAAACATAAAACATAAGGTTACAAGATAAGGGGTAGAGAAAAAAGGATAAACACATTAAATAACAACATGCATCCATTTTCTGAACCACTTATCTTGTTTAGGGTCGCAGTGGTCTTTCTCAGCATGCATTGGGAAAGAGGAAGGCTACACTCTGGACAGGTCTCAGGTGTATCACAGGGCTAACACATCGACACATCCGCAGGGCTATTGGAGCTTTCTCTTCACCTAACCAGCATGGCTTTGGACTAAAGGAGGAAACCGAAGCATCTGGAGAAAAGAGCCTGCGGACTCAAAAAACAGGACTTTTTTCCTTTTGAGGTTATTGCCCCCGTCAAATAAAAACCCATCTAGAAAAATATGTTTGAAGCTGGTAAAATAATATTGATTCCTATGTTGCCGAGCTCCTCAGGTAGGTTCCAGCTAAATTCCAGAGGTCCTGATGGAAAAACCCCGGTTACCCCTTCGTTTAAATCTAAATGTTGGATCAGCTGGAGGATCAGAGGTTGTGCACTGGCTTATGGAGGGGTTTAATGTGTAGACAGGGGCCAGACCTAAGACGGCTTTTAGTAATGATTTTTGCTTTTGACAAGCCGGTGACATGGATACTTTTCATTTATACTCCAATAAAGAGAGTTACAGAAGTCTAAACAAGGAAAATAATGTATTTTTTAGGGTTGAAAGTACATCTGATCCTCACAATCAACAGCAGGTGTCATCTGCTTGTTGTTTTCTTCTTTTAGTTTGTTGGTCTGTGTGGGTGAGTCCCTCTGGCTATCACAACTTCAAAACATAAAACCATATTCTTCATTCTCTGTCACTCCACAAGTTCCCAAAATGACACAAACATGGCACAGAAAACCAACATAAGAAACGATCTGGTGAATTGTGATGCTTGTATAGTTTGACTGGCAAGTGTGTCTGAAAGCCAACATCTACAACAGTCACATGTTATGTAATACATTAGAGCACCATATTGGTGAGTCATGTGCATGCATGAATGTCCAACCTTCATGTTGTATAATTGTCCTTGTAGTCTGGTTCAAGCGAGCTACTTGCCACTGTCGAAAAGACCCATCACTGTACATTACATATCATCTACAGCACTTTACAGCTGTAGATGAAGATGGTAAAACATGTTTAGCCTCTTTGGATGGTTAATATTCAGGAAGCTGGACTGGATCAAATTTCAAATGAAAGCCTATTACAAAGGTTTATGAGAACATAAACCCTCTTTTCCTTCAGCAGCTTTATAGGTCACTAAAAAAAATTGTTTGTTAAATCAATAATTAAAGCGAGGAGATTGTGAGGGAGCAACATTTACTCCCTGACACCATATGTTCTTTGTTCTCTTAGTGAGGTGCTCTCTTTAAGAGGTGCACATGATCAGTGCTCCACCAGATGTTGGAAATGTGGACCTTACGAAGTGTGATTTGTGGGAGAGATGAAGGCATGGCTTCTTTTTTCTTTATATTATGCTTTCCATCTTGTCCAAATCTAATAATATATGTAGTATTCATGTAATATTGAAGATTAATTGTGCAGTTAAACCTCAAGTGCAACACATAATGTAGTCAGCTGCTTTAGTTTGTAGTATTTTGTCTGACCCTTGCTATGTGTAGGTGGTTTTGGCTACGGGGTATTTACAGTTGGTGTTTGCTTCCTCAAGGTTTATGTCAGTTGGCTGAGGGAACCCCTCTCTGTCTTTGTATTTCTCTTTTTTCAAGCAATCATAGTTTTGCTCAGTGAAGGATATATATATATAAGTACAATGAAATACTGCTGGCCCAACAATCTTATCAAAAGGTTTTTAAATCCATTCCCAACACAAGGTTTTGGCGATTAACTACAATGAAGCACTGGGTATTACAGGGGTCATACCTGGGGCCCTCAAGGTTTGAGATTGTCAAACCACTAACCAACATTCCTCCTTTTTAGGTATGTTGGTACAGAGAAATAAAATATTCTTAAAGCTGTACCTACTCTTAGTTTTGTGGTCTATTTAAAGTGCCTATAGACCTCACTTAGAGGTCACTGGTGACTCCTCTATAACTCATTTGCAGACAGTGTAGCAGACAATTGATTTGACGCTGTCTCTGTTACTACATTTGAGGTTGCCTCTACAGCATCTCTGTCACTTCAAATGAAGGAGGACATCTCACTGAGGCCTCACTATACAATGTGGAGAACATTAGTCCTGTATAGTTCTCTTGACATGCAGCTTGTGTGGATGCTGTGAAGTGCATTGTTTTACAGCTTAAGGTGCATGCGGGAAATTATTTTTACACATTGCTTACATGCAAAAATATGCATTAGAAAACCATTGTAGTGTTACTCACTCTGCTCCGCTCAGCAGAATGGTGAGGAAATAAACAATCCCAAACATGGAGAACACTGTCAACGCTACCTCTTCTGTCATAAGACACGATTACCGGTATTGTTTATTATTTTTCATTTTATTTGAATGTGTTAGGGACTATGAATAAAAAACATTAATCTCGAGAGAGAAGAAACAAATGTTTTGTAGCAGATGTAGTTACAGCGACTTTTCATTTGCAGTTCCTGAAGGTAAACAAGGACAACCATTGAAGGATTCAAGGATCAATTATTTGTCATTATGAAACACAGGGTTGCACAACAAAGTTGTAGCAAACAAACTGAACAAACACAGTATTGCATTCCTGTAGTGCATTATTTACCATTTGCATCAAAAGCAATATAAACTGCAGCAACAAAAACAATGATGAATTCTCCGGGCGGATAAAATGGCGAGAATATTTACCATTAAAAACTGGACATCAGGGAGACGTTGTCATCAACTCAGACTATGTTTAAACACTAAACATCATTGATGTAAACACATAGTCAGCCTCCTCTCGTCCGCCGGAATCTTACGCTTTGTCCTGCGGTCAAGTTGATCCGGGTGCCAGGATGGAGCCAGGTCTCCAAATATGTTGACTCAGCAGTCCCTGCTCTGCCGTTGCTGGGTCTTAATTTATCCATGTTATTTTCCTGCCACCGGACATGAGCAAGAAGCAGGCTGGGTAGTGGAATAGCCTTAGATCCTAGCTGGATTAGCTTAGCTCTCAACTCGGGGCTGAACGCCCCGGGAGGAAAGGGAGGAAAGCCAAGTTGAGAGCTGCCCTCTGTGGCCTTTTTGTCCGGCTGGTCTGGCTGGGTGGTCTGAAGATGCCGAGAGCGGTCTCAAGGTCCGCTGCACTTTATCCAATCCCAATGCTTCCTTCTCCGATGTTGAAGAGTGTATCTCTGTCATATGCCGTACATGCTCCAGAGAACAACCTGCAAATGATTGGCTTGTAGGGAAATAAATGTGAAAATGATTTATGACAGAAACGTATTACATTACATGTTGACTTTGAGAAGAACATTTAAAATGGTTGTCCTGGTCACAGAATAATGAATCCCTATTAATACAAACGTTTTGTGTGAACTTTTGTCTAGCTTCTCTACTCTACTATATTTTCTTTCTCTGTTCTGGTAACCCGGAAAAAACCCTTTTGCTTGGTGAGGAGAAAAGCCGACACTCTAACTAACGCGTTTATAGTTTACATTCAAAAGTGGCTTGATCCACTCTCACATCTCTTGGGAAGGTGCCCTTGAGAACCTGTTTCTGTGGCCTTGCACTCTCTGAGGCTCTGCCAGAGCTGTTAGATGATACCTTCCTCCCTAAGAACATTCCTCCACCTGAGCTGACATCAACCACCATCACATTTACCGTAGATGTTTTCAAAAAATGGTCTTTTCACTTAAAGGAGCCCCCTTGAAGCAACCTTTTAAAAAATAAAATGAATTATATAAAGACGAACATGTTTGATGTCATCATATGCCCCCACAACAAAAGGCTACTTTTTTGCCCTTCAAGTCCCATGCAGCATAAACATGTTTGCAGATTCTCAGATTCTCAGATAGACCATATATCACTCCATGCAGAAGTGTTCTCCCACCATCCTCCACAATTTCTTGCCCCGGTTGGATCGATGTACCTTTAAATTAATTCAGTGAGTCAGTGCAGGGTCGACAAAGTACCAAACTTGTCAAGGCCAAGAGTAACACTGACTTACTGTGTTTCTCAAAAAGAATGCTGTGCGTTTAGTCTTGTCACTCTGTAAATCACATTTGTGTTGTTTTGGACTTTGGAAATATTTGTATTTGTGAATACTAATTAGGTTGTTATGCTCTCTCTCTCATGATTGACAATTCAAACATTTAAAATGGCTCTACGGACAGGAGTTACCAAACAACAATGACTAATCACTAATATATAATAACAATGCTGTTTAAAGTCCAGTAAATGGTAACTGAGCAGCGATAACAGACTTGTTCTGCCAGTTTGACACGCTCGCCAGCACTTTGTTTTCACACTTGTGTTAAAATTGTGCATAAAATAGCATTCGGCACAGATGCTGTGAAGATAAAGGAAAAGTAATGTACAGGGTATGGCACTCTTTTCTGTTTCACATGAATGAGCATTGTGTTGTCAAAAATGTGCTGTGACTTTGGTAACAGAAATGCCATTAATGCTTGTACAATGCATTGCTATTCATGAGCAGAAGATGTTATAAGGTCATCTCAATGAAAGGGCTTGAGACTCTGAAGAGGCTACTTCAACAATGGACTTTAAAAGAGCAACGGTCTCCCTTAGCATCACTCTTTGATTAGAAATCTCATGTGCCTGCATTAATAAGAGAGTAGCTGAACAATGGACATGTCCTTTAGAAAAGGACGAGATCCTGTTTAATTAAAATAAATGGTAATCTTGCGATGAAATCACACAAGCTGCAACGCCAAATTCGGCCAGGTGCGTAGAGCGGGGGGGCCAATGGCCCACTTCTTACCCTCCTACTTCCGGCATCCTTGTTCAGACTACACCCATCTCCGAACTTGGACTTGATTTTGATCTTAATTGTGCACCTGTAAAGTTTCATGACTACATCTAGGTCCATTGTCAAAAGCTCTGACTGTGGAGGCGAGTCTGAAAGTAGTTATTAGTCTATACTGAATGTGTTAGCCCTGCGATAGACTGGTGACCCGTCCAAAACTCTCAGTGCAAGGTTAAGTGGAATTGAATTCCTTTTAGAGTATAGAAACTTGGGGGACAATGGGAGGAGGCAAAGCCTGGTCATGAGCCAAAGTTCCCCAATGAGTCCAAGTCCAATGTGCCATTTCTTGGCGTAACTTCGTGGGGCCTTGTTATCACAGAGCTAGATTCAGCTAGCGCCTGCTGACAGTAACTTCATATTTTCCTACAGAGAGTGATGGAGAGAACCGACCTTTTCCTCAGTCTCGGTCAGAAAGAAAATAATCATAAGGGGAAATACTTAATACCTACGTTAATGTATTGCCCTAAAATAAGTCCAATTTAAATACTGAGTCTTAAAACACTGGAATCAGCTTATAAACACCTTGTGAAATGTTAACTCTCATCAGGCTGCTAACATTTCCAGAAAATACAGGGAACGTGTCTCCTCAATGATAGCTATAGTCCAGTGCTGAAGCAATGCCTGATACTTGGGTGTGCCGAAGTATGATAGTAGTTTCTAATCATTCAATTGCAAGTCAGTTAAAAGTGGGTGGAAAACTGAGAAGACACAAAACCATGCAGGCGCTATGGTTATTTCACATCAGAGTGTTTTGTGTTTCTTTGTTCTCTTCTCACTGTGGAAATTGGGCTGGAACAAGGTCATGTCATGAATTAGAATGTAATGACAGTTGGTGGATTTGCTCGAGACTTTTTACTATAAAGTTTTTAGGGGATTCAAAGAATAACAACTCAGGAAAATGTGTCCTGAGTAAACTTTTGTTTGGGATTTTTTGGCGGTTATGTTCAATAAGAATTGTTAAGCTAAGGCTTCAGATAACCTTTTCGGTCAGTTATTGCTTTGGTTTGTCACGATTTCAAAAGTAATGACGTCTAATTAGTATTTTTTATTTGTGTAGGTCGGTTGTATGATTTGAAAACAACCATAATAAACTGAACTATACTGAAGGTATGTGAAGCTTGCTTTGGTGCTTCAAATGGTGCGCTATGCTGTGAGGAATTTATTTTTCTTCACGCCTCCTTTCGACTCATCTGACATTTCAGCAACGACGAGAGGAAGCAGACATGAAGACTTAGCCTTCATACATTATTAACTCCATGACAGTAGAGCGGTAGGCCTTAATGGATAGAAACTGCAGTTTTCTATACATCAATCCTTTGAGACTCTTTCAGTTGAATTGGAGCGGATTTCTCTGACATTATAATGAAACAATTTGAAGTCTGATATGTTTATGTTTATTCATGAACAAAGATCATCAAAAGTTTATTGATTTGGCAAAAATGCATCAGCAAACAGTAGAGTATAATGCCTGTTTTGGGCTAAAAAATACATGTGATCAAACCCTAAACACAGCTTACATCAAAATGAATTTAACTAAACTGAATATACTAATTGACATTTGCTCAAGTCCCATTTCCCTCATCTATGTCTATGTATGACAACATTTGGGAGATCTCAGTCCCGGATGTATGCGAATCAAAAGCAATCCCACACCTCACAATGGTTCCCAGAATAGAGATAACAAATGACAGAATAATTAGATGAGATGTTTTGTTGAAGGTTGCCAAGCATTACCATCATAATAGAAATGTAATGAGTAATAACACCTAAAAATGGAGGCTGTCACTAGGGTTAGCGACATTCTAATTTTCTTTTTTTTTAACACCACCGTTTAGCCAATTTGTGGTGTTGTAAGGCTCGCCGTGGCTTTAAATGAGTCTTTATAGCTTTGTCGAATGAAATCATGTGAACCGCCTATCTGGGTATTTTCGTACGTGCTGGAATTATGGGTTTATTGAAGCTGTATAATTGCATTTTATTGTTTCTTTCTTTCACCTCTATCCTCTTGTGCTCATACCCCATCCGCCGTCAGTGGAAAGTCCTTTTATATTTCTATTTTCCTTCCGTACAGTAAATTTGATCTCCCTTCATTGTGCAAATCAATTTAATTCCAACTAAAACCTGGAGAGAGCAAGTGAGGGAGACTTGGCGAGAGAGAGAAAGATGAAAAAGAAAAAGATGAAAAAGAAATACAACAAAATGCTTTCAGAATGAAGCATTAGATTCTCCCTGGATCTAATTTCAATAGATTAAACCTTCCACTTTGTTTCCCGTTTTGTTTGCCTTTTTATCCATGAAGCATTCCAACTTGATTTAGGTTGACACCTGTTTTGCCCTCAAACAATTGCACTCCTCGCCCGATGTCGGAGGGTGAGAGACAGATGGAGCTTTAGGATAAACTGTCTCAGTGATTACCCTCTCTGTCTTGTACAGTAAGTCAACATTATAAATCTCAGGACAGACAGTGGAGCACTATCAGCCAACTCTAAAAGCCAATTACTTTCTCAATGACCTGGCTCATGTAATATTTACAGTGATATAGTGGGTTCTACCTTCTTCAAGTGTATAAATAAATAAAATTACTATTTACATTTTCAATATTGCTCAGTTTCAAACAAAGCTGCTATTTGACAAAAAATGTTTATACAGCACAAAGATGAAACAAAACTTTTCTTTACACTTTACATTTTAAATGATTTGTTTGTGTCCCTATTTGCAAATTGAGGATTTTGTGAAAAGATTTTAATTGTTTTGCCTTGATGTTCATTTAATGCAGATCACACATGCTCACAGTCTGGCATGTTTCCCGCTGAAGTTTCCTCTTAATTGCTGCTCTGTTCCACCTACACTCTTGACAAATGTAATTTACAATCAAGCAGTTTGTTAAGTGATGTGAAGGCAACAGGTGAGACGGATGCAGCTCCTCTCCACATGTAACCTTACGATGAGTGTACATGCTTTGATGTGTGGGTGTGCGGTCCAGTATAAGTGTGGGTGTCTGTGTTTCCATGTGTGTGTATGGAGCCCACCCCAACAAAGTGCCTTCCCCAACACACACACACATACACACACACACACACACACACACACACACACACACACACACACACACACACACACACTTAAACAGGCACACACACACACACACACACACACCATTCCATACATAAATGAAACCTTGCCATTGGCAAGGTTATTACTCCGTCATATGTGTCCTTACGATCTACCCTCTCTTCTCTACTTTTTGATGTATTCTCTCTTTGTGTGAAGGACGTCATTGCAGATACATCATAGAGGTACGTCATCTTCATGACTGTGAGAGGGTTTGTGTTTTAGAAAAATCTGATTAAAAAAACTGTAAGTGCACATGTATATCTGACATTTGGCATTCACAAATGTTTGTGGACTGAAGTTGTACAAGATTGAATGAGGTTACAATGTGTGTGGTCTGTAACCCCCCCCCAGAGTAAACCTAATTCTGATTAAAAAAATGCTTTTTTGACCTATAAAAATGGTTTGTTGTTCGGACGTAATGTACATGAAGTGTGTTTTGTGGTATTTGTGGCTTCAGTTTCAGCCAAAGAAAATGCTGCCAACTGTTTCTTGGATTTCACTTGACAAGCTTTTCAGGGATGTTTAGTGATATTTTCAGAAGTTGAATGTTGTGCTTCCTGTTGGAGGTGAGGGGCTCTATGGGATGTATCGTAAAGCTTCTTTTGATGCTATTGATGCTATTGTTTGACTTACTGTGTACATACACAGCCTTGCAAAGCTTCAGGGTCAGCTGCAGTCTGAACTAAAGGAGAAAACAGTAATTGCAGGGAGATGGTAAAATATATAATCCAACTAATTATACATACATGTCGTACTTTAAAATCAACACTTCAAAACAAACATTACCGGTACATACATTGTTAGCTTTGTCTCAATTGAATTAGTCATTTGTCTCTATTGGGAGACAAATGACTAATTCACCTCCCACCTGGCTGCTCGTGGTGTTGCTAAAATGCTGCTCAAGAAGAATGAAGGCTTACGACAGACATGTTCAGTGACTAATTACTGTGGATTATATATTTCACATATAGCAATAAACACACTTTAGTATTTATAGAACGTTCACTAATTGTGCCAATTAATAAAGACATTACATTATTCCGTCTTGAATACATGGGTACATTTCTAAATGTGTTTTTAATGCAAATACTTTTTACAATTGTAACCTGGCCACTGGGAAAATGCAATAATGCAGGACAACATTATCCATCAAAGCAAATACTATCTTCAGAGCCACATCGTTTGGCTGTTCATTAAGTTCCCATCAGATAATCACCATCTGCAGAATGAATAAACTGGTGTGATGTCCATTTACTGTCGCTGTTGATGGCGAATAAATCAATCCATCTAATTCCATCAAGACCAGAAGACATCATCGTATCAATCTGTAGATGGATGATAGCATCATATGTCACGAAACATGATGTCCTTCATAGCAACAGGGTCAACCCCACCACTTCTCTCAGCGTGGATGTTCATCTCTATTAAAAAAAAAGTTACTCAGCTTCATCTCAATAGTAGACTCTTAAACACATTCTGAAGGAGGACTGCAAGACTGGGCGAGCGTAGTCAAAGTTTCTCTCAGACATTTATGGGTCAAACAAATGGTTAAATATGTTGATCAGATATATTGTGTCTGAATCAGGCCGAATAGGTGAACAAAACATTTTAAGCAATGTTTTCATAAAATTGCAGCTCCATTGCGGCCATTTTTATCTCACATTAATCATGTAAATGGATCATAATGTCAAAGTAAACACAGTTGCGCACTCATTGCTCAGTGAAGAATTATGTTGTTGCTTCTGCTTTATACCGCCAGTCCTCGACAACATCTGCATAATGCCTCAATACAATGCTGATGTTAACAAAACAATGCAGAACAAGGACAGTTTTAACGGCCTACTTTTCACACAGCCGGCTGACCCAACAGGTGGACCCAAGGGTGTCATTTTCAATTCAACTTTTGGAGGAAACAGCTGCTTAGAACTGTTCACTGCTACTGTAATTACAGTCTTCACAAGTGAAGTGTCTTCTTAGCTTAATAGTTTTAATTAAATAATACACTCCATGTACTCAAACCTATTGCTGCTTGACATGAATTCTGACAAGAGCAGTGCATTGAGAAGTGGGATGATGGCTGCTGCTAAATTCAGATAAAGAAACACAAAAAAAAACAATCAACTTCCAACTACAGTAATGGTGCTTTTATATCAGCTCTCACACATAAAATAAAGTCGAGATGAGACCATTAGTTTGATTTATACTCATCAATAAGTCAGAATTGAAAATCAAATTCATCAATAATCTGAATGAACATGGTGTATGACCTGCAGAGTCTACAGTGACAGTGACACTTGACAGGGTTATTCAACAAACACAGGGTTTATTTGATATAATTAGATGGAATACATTACACCAGTGGCTATACAGGCTGAATACAAAAAAAAAGCATGTGGCCACCACTAAGATTAGTCTATTTGTGAAGACAAGAACTCCAGTCTTTATTGTTGTTCAAGCTCTTCCAGGACAGTAGCCTGCCCGCAACACTCAAGCCTGGATGTGGCTGAAGAGCCCTTAGAGACGCTGCTGTTCATATCGCTGTCTTGTGCACTAACATGACAGAGTACTGGCAGCACCATGAACATGTTTTTTCTCTCAAAGGGTAAATGTCCATGTTGCTGATGTCGGCTGTCTGGAAATGGCAGTGGTGTTTCCCCACAGCCCTTGGACAAGATGATGCTTCGCTCTCGCCCTGGCCTAGACACTAGTGGTGATGGGTCCTGTAGAGGTCAGTGCACTCAGCACTTGAGCTCCGGCCATTGGAATGGAAGATCTGTATTTTAGAACCTCCATTAAACTGCTGAGTGCATCTAGATAACCACTTAGTATGTCTTGCTGTGCAGAGAGTATGAGAGAACTTTTGTTCTCCTACCGTTTCTTTTTTTAGGGTAGTCTTGTCTCAAAATGCATCAAGGTCTGACTAGTGTCAGTATAATGTCTGACAAGAATCACATTTTGTTTTATTTTCCCATAAAGTCAAGTCAATTTTATTTATAAAGCCCAAAATCACTAATTTGCCTGAAAGGGCTTTATTTGAGATTATGCCTTGCTGCCCTTAATTTAATGGACTTTCATTCATCTTTTCACAAAATGTTGAACCGTTGCTTTAAAGCCTGTTCGTTTAGTGAAGGGAATTATTAAACAGCTCTGTGTTTCCATTTGTGTGGAAATCAAAATGAACACTACTGGTTGAACAATTTCCACAGAGTTAAAAGTTTCTCTACTCCCCCAAGTTGTGCCACTCAGTCTTCGAGCGTTAGAGGCTGGTGCCATCATGTATATTGATATTTGATTAACAGCGTCCTGTTGCTGTTGCCACTCTGTACCTCACTGTAATGACATCTGCACCACAGATATAAGAAGCTTTGCAGATACAGTTCCAGTGAATCCAGTATTTCCAGAAAGGTTGTAGACAAACTCATTGTTGGCTAATTTATTATTAAGAAAGTTGATTCTTTAAACCTTATACAAAAATAAAGTTTTGTGTTGTTTGTTACTTTATATTCAAACATAATGACTCTTTGCTTTGGCCATTGCAATATAAATGAACGTGATCAATCAGAGTGTTTCAGTATGCAGACAACAAAAAAGAATAGAAAGTATCGCTTTGTAAAATCTGACGTTTGATCAATCTATGTTCACTTTAAATATGAATTCTTATGGTTGAACGAGTCTGTAACCTTCTTTTATGCTGGATCAAAACAACCCATGGTTATGGAGCTTCAACTTTTCAATCCAGTGTAAATCCAACAAGGCATTTTCATTATACACACAACCAGCAATACACAGTGTTTGCCCTTTAAACTGATCGTGCGGGAAAACAGATTTGCGACACAATTAATTATCAGTGTTTGTACATCATTCTTTTTAAAAAGATTTAATGAGTAAGATGATTTTCTTCATGCACTGATAAAATTGAAAAACAGATCATTAGCCGTTGCCATGTCCAAAAAGAAAAAAGAGGTTATAATAAAATAATGAACTCAATGTTATGTAATGTAAAGACATCCTCTGAATAATTCATAATTGAGTCATGATGTCTGGAAACAGCACAAAGATACAGCACAGGCAATCAATAATATGCTTGTCAAAGCGGAAGGGTTGGTTAAATTATGGACAAGTACCAATCATTACCATGAACTGCATGCTTTATTAGCCAGATCCTCCATATCATTTCATTAACTTAAAACGTCCCTATTAGTACAAATATCAAGTGTGGTGAGGCACATATGTACGTCTTGTTGGAAAGATGTATGACCTCGATCAACTCTTCCTCTCTGTCTGAATATTATAACGTCTGCTAAGCATGCTCTGGGATTTTCAGTCTGAAATACTTTAAGCTCTGCACACATTACTTTTAATTATGGTCTGTATAGGTGACTGACCACTTACACACTGACAATACATCACTAGTTTACAACTGTTCTCATAAACTGTGAGAGAAGCTGTTGCTTTATAATGTAAATGGATTTCTTTATGGTGTGCTGATGGATCATCTGCTGCAGAGCTGGAATTCATTGCAGTATGACATCCAAGGTATAGCCAAGATTAAATCCTTTGAATAATTGCATTACACACGCTGGTATATGAAATACTGCCAAATCCATCTTTTACCGTAACAGCACCACAGAAATGTACCTCCAGCATTCGGTATCCTCATTGTTGTTTTTGTATTCACAGGGGCCTGTAATTGCCATGATAAGTGCAAATAAGTGCAATTAACAAAGCATGGTAATTGCCTCCCGTCTCTCTCCCTTGCTCTGTTTTTCTTTCTCTCTCTGTCTCTCTCTCGCTCTCTCCCTTCCCTAATGACCCTCTCATTTTGGTAGACAGATCTGCTGCAGATTAGAATCTAGGACCAGGACGACAGCAGAAATAAATAATGGTCATTAGAGCATGTTCAACCGATGCAGCATCGGGGAAGTAACTTGCTAATTTCCTGCCTACGAGAAGCCTCCATGGCTCCCCAGCTCCGATATTTTTTTATTTTTTTTTCTCCAATGAGATTTATAGATGAGTAAAAATAGGGTTGTGAATCTGATTTATCACAACAAAGCTCTTTGGCTGGATATCTTTGCCACGGTGCCCATGGTCCTCTCAGGAGAGCTTCACCTGGCATTTAGCCACCAGCCACTCTATCTCTCCCTCCCTCCCTCCCTTCCTCCCTCCCTCTTTGTGTTTTTATGGTTCTGTGGCGCAGAGCTAATTTCAGTCAATTTCTGAAAAGCACTCTGTTGTACTGCAAAATGGGTCTCCAAAGAGATCATAAGGGAGGAACTTTCTGGTTGATGGGATGTTATTTTATATTACACCATTGTTGAGTCTTACTGTTTTTGGCAACACATATTCTAACCTTCCAATATGTATAATGTCAACAAACAAGATTTCACATTATGACTAATCCTAATTTAAATATATCTTATTTTATCAGAAATCTGTACACAGTATTCTGCATGACTGGGGTCAAGTAAGAGAAATGATCAAGTGAAATGCAACCATTATGTATGTATATTGAATGGACTAAACATTAGAAACAAACTTTCCTTCAGTATAATGCAGTTCAATACAACACTTGAATGAACTATGGCCCGTACAATCCACAGAGCTATCATGGAGCTGTGCATCGCAGTGGTGTTGTATTGCATGACATTGCACAGGTGTGGTTTACATACAGGTAGAAAGAGGAACATAATGTTTCTCAAGCTATGATTGACCTGAAGCATCAGACACAGATTTGTCAACTATTTGGTGTAAACAACACAAGAGCTTCAGAAAGATGCTGAGTGTGCTCATTTAAGTTGCAAAAAAAAAAAAGTACACCTTGTGCCAGAGAGTGTGTCAACCATAAGAACGTATGTCCTGAGAGCCGTGTGGCTTACGGCCCCTGCGTGCCGCTCGCAGCTGCTGGCATGAGCTTTTACATTTGCAGTGGGATAATTACTCCATGTGTGCAGGCCTTGTGAATGTCTCTCCAAATATGAAACATCACTCTTTGTGAATGTGCCAACTGCACACACAGCTGATTGTTGGTGACTGATTGTCAGCATGGGCTATACTCAATGAATGCTCCTACGAACCCAAAGGAAACAACACTAGAAACCAATGAGACAGTCAAGGTGTGCACTATCTATTTTCTATAACGATTATTGTTGTTGTTTTTGTTTTGTTTTTACATACATCATATTTCCATGTCACACTACTTTACAGAATGTTAATGTCAAATTGCTTTGACTCAACCAGAAATCAACCTTTTTCTGTAGTTTCCACATTTCATCAGCGATGTGCAAAGGCAATATGAGGATCTTTACATCAAAGCATGTCAGGAATGCAAAAATACGTGCGTCTAGATTTGGATGGTGCACGCACATCTGCAGGAGAGATACGCAGGCACTTGAAACGCGTTTCGCCCTTTATAATTGTTTTCTCCCGTGTTCATCAGAGGAGAATACACATGTAGGAAGTGATGTCTCGAAGGTTTTACTTAATACACTATCTGCCATCGCATGGAAATGTAAAAGCTTAGATTGCAGCAGTGAGAACAGGAGGCGTAGCGCTCTTTGTGATTTATGCCAGCGAGAAAAAAGGAAAGAAATCCTGTAAAAAGTAGATTGGAGACCAGCAAACAATGCCAATCTGTTAATTGATGGTTGTGTTGTTCATGGTAATTATACAATACCGTTGTTTAAAAATGAATGTGAATGTGGTACTGACGTTAAAATGAAGCAGCATTATTATGTATGTACCTTTTTTTGTTTAATCTTTTTTTTTGGAACTAAGCTGCAAAAGTCTTTCACATTGACTTTTTCCTGTTTAGTTCCAATCCCTGTTTGCTTTGTGAGTAATTGTTTGACTAATTTGGGACTTGAAAAGGACAAGCTGTATGTCACTGCACAACAATTTGTGTGCACAGTACTCTAGTCACATACTGACCCAAGAGAGTGCAGCAAGGATGAATGACTATGATAATACAACTGGTCTCCCGGCAACAAGGAGGCAGTTCCTTTTGACTAGATAGAAGCCGGGGGACGAAAACATATTAAGTAAATTAATTGAAAAGACCCAAAAAAAAAACTGAGGATTGAGAGATATGAGGGATGTATCGAGAAAACAAGGGAGAGAAAAACAAATTTTCTTTCAATTATGTATCAGGCTATTGTTCCATGGATCATTTCATATAACATCGTAAGCTTGGGACTCACTTGTACGTGTAATCTCTTCAAATTAGGCCCTATTTTGTTTTCTGACAATATTATTTTGCTTATCCATTACAGTTATCCTGCAAAAGCACTATTTATAACAATACAATGTTGCATGAAAGTGATTCGTTTTGTTTTGTGATCTGATTTAAGTCATTCCATATAGCACCTACAGTTAGTAACATATTTCCAAATCAAAATATGATACCAGGTTTGAGTACTCCAATTAATTATATATAGTACAAGTTACAGTAAACAAGTAATCAGCAAACTAATCACGATTTAATGTCGCCTCATCAACATGAATTGTTATACCTTGTTGAATACACAATACAACATAATGGTCTATTATCTTTATATTGTTTTTATTATACAACTACCTTACATTGTAAAAGATCGCCATTACTTATTTGGCATTGCAAACCTAACACAACAATGCATCTAAGTGTTCTTGTTTTAGAGAGACACAGACTACTGTACGCCTAAATTCCCTATTTACTTAAAATTGGTTTATCAATAATTAAGAGTTGTTTTGTGGTATGCTGAGTATTGGCTGAAGGCAAATGACCAAAGGGCCTGACCAAAGGGCCTGACCAAAGGGCCTGACCAAAGGGCCTAACCAAAGGGCCTGGCCAAAGAGCCTGACCAAAGGGCCTGACCAAAGGGCCTGACCAAAGGGCCTGACCAAAGGGCCTGGCCAAAGAGCCTGACCAAAGGGCCTGACCAAAGGGCCTGACCAAAGGGCCTGACCAAAGGGCCTGGCCAAAGAGCCTGACCAAAGGGCCTGACCAAAGAGCCTGACCAAAGGGCCTGGCCAAAGAGCCTGACCAAAGAGCCTGACCAAAGGGCCTGACCAAAGGGCCTGACCAAAGGGCCTGACCAAAGGGCCTGGCCAAAGAGCCTGACCAAAGGGCCTGACCAAAGAGCCTGACCAAAGGGCCTGACCAAAGGGCCTGACCAAAGGGCCTGACCAAAGAGCCTGACCAAAGGGCCTGACCAAAGGGTCTGACCAAAGGGCCTGACCAAAGGGCCTGCCAGTGAGTTGGGTTTGTACCAAAGTATGTAGTATCGGAATAAGGAAGCAGTAGGAAAATGTTGGTTAGATTTTGAAGGTACATTTTTACAAGATAGTCAAGATAGTTGGGCTGACAACTCACTTCCTGCCTCAAGGTGAATGAAACATTATTACGCTTGTATTGTACCGTTCTTAAAAGAAGCTTGAAAGAAAATCTTGAGTGTTTCATGCCTATTTTCTCCCATTAAGGTTGTTACTTTCTCTTGGACTTTGAACAGCTGGAGCTGCATTCTCAGGTAAAACTTCCCTTTATAGATGTGTATAAATCCTTATCAGCTGTAATTTGTTTGGAGCTTTTGCATTACTGGTACCACCACTATGTTGATAGACTAATGGAATTTGGTCTGTAGTAGCTGTAGTTTATTAGAGTGGATTCTAGTGATGCACATTTTTCTTTTAAAAGAAAAGTTTACTTTTACAGACATATTGCAAAGTTTTCTTGAGCACAGATAAATAATCTGTTGTAATCTATATTGCTCGAAAGAGACGTGATTATACTTCAATATTCCCCTAATCACCATAACATCTTGTCTCCTGCATCGTCTTTGTTTATCAGTTGTTAGCACACTCTGTAACACTCGCCATACTTTCTCATTCTCTCCATTCAACAGCCATCTGACATGAATCTCATTAAATCAAAGGCAGCCAGGACAGAGAGGCTGAAATATCAGCGGTGAGCTCTATTATTATAATTTTCCAATCACAGTGAAGATTGATATGTTAGTGGAGAGAGATGTTTCTTTCTACCCCTCCAGGTCTGACTGACTCCTTGGACCCATGAAGAGCCTGGGTGGGCCCTCATTAAGCACATTCTGGATTACAGCTCCTGGCCCAAGCTATTTCCAACAACATGCTAGTGCATTGTAATGAGCCTCTCTGTGTGCTGCGCAAACACACTCAATCTCCCACTTTAATCACCGAGGAGTAGATAGGCTACTCCACCGGCTCTCAACAGGAGCAGAGGAAGGAAAGGGGGATTTGCAAGTTCCTCCATCCTCTGATGACATATAATCTCCTTGGGAGATGAGTGCTCTGTCTCAGCGCTCTGATTGACATCTCTACCATTATGAAGGAGTGAGTTAAGAGCAAAAGCTGGAAGGAAAGATGAGGCTGAAATGCTTCGCAGGGTGAACAGTGATCCTTCAGCATGTGGTCATTCTGTTTGTCGTGCAGCTGTATGTCAAACATCTGAGGGGGAGATTCAGGACATTGTCTGCAATTCATATGATGTGTCATCTTCTGCATTCGATCTGCTGGATTACACTCATGGCATAACACACATGTTTAGTATTAAACTTTATTGTCTACAACGTAAGAATCCAACTCGACAATCGCACTTGTGAAATCCACAAATGTAGACTTATTATTGTTGGCTGTCATGAGACAAGCATTGAGGGCTTTCTGGTGCCTGAACAAATCGCCGAACAACAGCACTCTAGCCTTTAGGCAACAACCACGATGACCTGTAAACTAAAGTCAGGCAGCAATGCTAAGCACCGTCACGAGTTAGTAGATATGATTCTTGAGAAAATGTGTGGTATCTTGTAGAATCTTAAAGAATAGTATAGTAGTATCTTAAAGAATGCAATTGTGTTATTTGATATTGAACCATTATTGCACCAAATACCTGACTCATGTTAAAGAACAAGACAAATAAAAATCAAGATTGCTTTTTATGCACATTTTTCAATTTCAGCATTTAAAAAAGAAACCGGTAAAATATTGCATACTTTGAGTTTTTCAAAGACACCTTGACATTGTGGTACCTGCTTCTGCTTTAGACAAAGCATTCATGTTGTTCTTACATTAATTCTTATATGCCTGCACTCCATCAGAAAGCTCTATAAGAACAACAGAGGTCCCACAAAGTCCCAAATACTAGTTCAAGTGCAGCCTCGTGTTTCATGCACCATCACCATGGCAGCTGATGAACACACAACACATATCTGCTAAGAGGTATCACTTGTTTATAAGAGCCCTGTATGGTAGCAATTTAGTTTTGTATTTTTAAAAAGAGTTGGAGGAAATAAAATGATGCTTGGGGCCCTAAAATAGCTTTGTGGTGTCCCTCATGGGTGGTTTCCATGAATGAAATGATCTTCACTCTACACATTAGAGACAATACTCTTTAGAAAGGCTACTACAGGTGATTTACTACAATAAAATGTTTTAGTTTTCAGGAGGCACCAGATCAGGCTTTTCCATGACTCTCATTCTTATGCTATTGTGGATGTCGAAAACACTGACAGAGAGGATCTATGGAAAGCTAGCGGCCCTTGGGATTTCACTTTAATAGAAATACTGTTTTTAAATTCCTCCTATAAAGAATATATTTCTCCTTGGACTCCTAATGTCTTGAAATTGCCTTGCTTTGATTTAAAGTGCCTGTTTGGGCAAGCAAGAAGCAGAAAACATTTGACTTTTGAAACGAGCCATTGTAAAAACACCTGCAAAAGGCATTTATTGTGATCGAGGACCTGTTGCTGTCTCTTGGAGGCTGCGGACGGAAATACAGCAGCAATGACAGATGTCTGAATCTGAGTAAGTACACCAAGAAGCAGAAATATCTACTCGCTCTCTCTGCTTTGTACTGTAAGCCCTTTTGACAGTTTATCCAAGTGGCAGAGCTCTACGTATGTGTGGCGATCATTCACAACGCTGATGCATCTGATGCGAGATGATGTCCCCATAACTCAGGCCCCACTGGGATAATGTTTGGTGGAATAATTCATGCTATCATAAATATGTGGCTGGTGGATATAGTGGAGGAGGAGTTATGGTAGTTTTATTAAAACAGTAAATCCAAGTACTCGCCCATGGTTGAAAAATAGAGGGAAAGAAAGCGGGAACATGCTCCTGTCCATTGCCAGCTCGCTCTTCAGTTGACGGCAGCATTTGAGTTCATTTACAGCTTGTTATGATAAGGCTGAGGGGTGTAGGTTTTGTGTGTTGAGAGGAGGCCAATATAATCTGTCTTTCGAACAGGGAATGACACAGGGACGGGAGTGGAGGAGAGCGAACAGAAGCAGGTATGCAGCCTGCCTAACTGGTGGCTGTATTACATTCCACACAGGCAACACTGGTGATGGATTGACGCCAGCTGGAGAGAGGCAGTCCTGAATCAATTAAGGTGAGTTCATGAAATTGAGCAGAGTTAAAACCTGGGGGGGGTTGTCTTCTTTTTTTTGTATGGGTAATTTGATCAAACCTGCGTTCACTTTCAAACCCCGAGACCTAATGGGTGATAATGGATTGCAATTGCATTACTTTGTGGTGACACAAAAATATGCATTCCAAAGGTTACTATTCCAACTCATTAGGAATTTCTAGTCCATTATTGAAAGTCACCAGACCCTGAAAAGACCCTGATATTTTTACTTGCTCGGTAATTATGATACGCATCATTAAATAAGGGAATGAAACATAGTAAGTAAGTACACGGCTGTAGTAATCTGTGTTCCCCCCAACTTCGGTTCCCTTTGCCCTCTGATCAGAAGATAACATTTTGATTGACATTTATGAAGGTCATTGGTTAATTATCTGTAACTTTTCACCTTTAATTACGCATCAGCGGTATTATGTTCATGCCTATTTGCTCAAGACCCAATCGGTTTGACAACATTTTTTATGCAAATTGGGCGACAATTATCTTCCCCATCAATGATGGAGAAGGCAGAACTTGTTTGTTCCTAACGACATTGTTATGCGATAATGAGCTTGTCATTAAGTCCTTCCCTACAAGGATGCTGTCAGGGTGAACACTCTTTTATCCTCTCTTTACCCTCCTGCACTTGACAGAACAAAGCCACTGCAAACTCGACCTTAGCTTGCATGTGTGGCTATGCGTGTTCACGTGGGCCACATGGATGCTGCTATAAAGATACACCACTGCAGAGAACCATTCATCGTGTGGTTGAACAGAAGCTACTGCACCGTTCCTGACTGCAGTGCTGGAATGTAGTGAAGTACAATTTTGAGGTACTTGTACTTTACCTGAGTATGTTTATTTGATGTTACTTTATACTTACACTTCACTACATTTTGAAAGCCAATATTGTACTTTTACTCCACTACATTTATTTCACAGCTTTAGTTACTAGTTACTTTACTCATTTAGATTATTAACTAATACAAAATATAAATCCACCTTATAAATAAACATTGAAATATAGCTTAAAATTTATTTTCTCATAAAAAAATTAAAATGACACTATGTTTGGTTATCAGTGATATTGATTATATTGTCTTGATAGACATCAGAATACAATACGTAGTCTGTCTCCCCAAGGCTGTATGTGGATGGCTAATTATAAATGCCAGTGTAGGAGCCTACAGAGCTTGCCAAGTTTAAGAGAGTTCACTGAGCTCTCAGCAGAGCCAGAGCGACTCACATTCGGCTCTGAATGTAAAATGTTAATTCATGCTGCAGGGAATCTAGAATTGGGTGAGAGAGCAGTAGTATTGCCATCATCTCTCTGCCGCTCTCTCTTACTTCATCTCCCTGTCTCTCTCCAACCACATACGGACTGCATGCACTCATATCATGGTAGTTTGTGTTCATTCTCCCTATCTGATACATTTCCTGTTTACTTGCCGGCTGCCACTGACCCGATCCACTGCCCCTCTCTGTGACTGCTGGCCAGACCGATGAACCAGAACCCCTCAAGCTCTCACAGTCAACATCCCCGAAAATCCATATACTTTACAGAACATATCCATATAATACACCAGCACATGGTCCAACATCTTGGCTGAGGAGAGAGGCCTCGAGATTCAGGCAGTGGTTGTCAAAATTCATTACCATGCGATGGGAAACGTATCCTAATTGGGAATAAAAGCAAGAAAAAAGGAATACTGATTTGGACTTTTTTAAGCCTTGTTATCACCACAGCGTAGTGTGTAACTATCGCCTTGAGCTTTGCCACAAGCCAATGAGACATTTTAATCATTAGTGGTGTAAGTAGTACAGTATGTTTCTATTTGCCAAGTCAAATAGTCAAGAGGTATAATGTGCTTTGGGCAAGATTTGCATTTTATTTCCACTTCAAAAAGCACTAAAAGTGTCAACTGTAAATGTGAAACAGCTCATTTTATGTGATCATGCCCATGCTTCTATTCTATTCAATGAAATTTATGTTCCGGGAAAATTGTTTTGGTAATAATTATGATCATAGCAAGTTGAAGTGAGTACTTGATTAATACTTGTAAACTGGCATTACAAGATAACTCTTCCTGCGCCCTCCCATCCCTCCATACACACTCGTACATACAGTATGTGACATATGAGTGCTCAATCCCTCTGGAAAATTGCAACCGTCTAAATGTCAGTAAAAGTGAATTTCATGGTTAACTGTCTGCCAATCTCACACTTCTTCCTCCATCACATAGCTTTCAAGAGTGATTGATAGGATTCATCCATCCCGGCACTATGTATGTCTCTTTGTGGGTTACATTAATCTTTGTTTCAATTAATGTGTACATAGCAAGGTCATGTCAATGTTATCAGACATGCATGTAAACACCTAAACTACATCATTATGTCACAGTTGTGCCCGTGCTTGTTACAGACTGTAACAAGAACAATCACTGAAAGTGTTGCTGGTAAATGCATGCATGTTTTAATGAGTACCTTTTTTCTCCCTTTTTTCCCCTATGTGCATAAATGTATCTGCAAAATCTGCGTGTGTGTGTGTGTGTGTGTGTGTGTGTGTGTGTGTGTGTGTGTGTGTGTGTGTGTGTGTGTGTGTGTGTGTGTGTGTGTGTGTGTATTCATCTAAATGCACTTGCCAGCAGTACAGAGGAGGTAGGGAAAACAATGATGTGCTGTTGCTGAGCACAAATGAGCTCAGTTCTCAGTTTATATCATAAAGGCAGGTAGAAAGAGTCCAGTATCAGCACACTACATAATGCCCAAAAGAGCTGCACTAAGTGTGGAAGTGACAAAAGTGTTGAACCTGCAGTCCGTTGACAACGGTAATCAGCTCTCTGCTACTGTGCAGGAAGTGTTTTGAGGCGAAACACCACAGGCATAAACTTTTTCATGCACTTGTCAATTTTGAGAGTTTTGGCAAGAAACACAGAAAGAACACATCCAAAAAAACACATTAAGGTTTTAATTTTAATACGTCTGTAGATTTCTACTAAATTCAACCAAAGTTAACATAAGATAATGCCTCATTTGCATATTAAAACATTAAATTAACTTGCAATACAACATACAATCGTTCTTATGTTTCTTGCTAAATGTATTAACACTTTATAATAACCATCATTAATACATTAATTAATAAAAATTAACCATTTTTACTATTAACAAACAATTAAATCATAATTAATAATGTTTAATAATTATTATTAATCCTATAATGTGTTATTTTAACAGTTTATTGTTGCAAAAACATTTTATGTGAATTTTCTTAAAACCACTTAAGGGGTGGTGGACTTTACTCGAAAATACCTACAAACAACATACCCAAAGTAAATTATAAGATGCTCTTCAACCATTTGCACCGGATGCATGATGTTGGTCTCATTCAAAAGATAAGTCTCTTATTGTTCTTGCAAAACATAATCACTTCAATTAGTGGTCTGAATATACTGAATTAGAAGAAAATACACTCCGCCTGAAGTTTGTTGTTGAAAGTGATGCCTGAAGATGGGTACAGCTGGTAGGTATGGACTGGAAAACACAATAGAAACATAGCACCAAGTGTTACCAAGTTCACCTTCAAATTTCAGATACAAGGGATTAAAGACTTAAACATATCAGACAAGTTTTTCTATGAATAACACCAGGTGTTCACAAGCTGTGCATTTGGAGATATAAATATAATATTTATTAATAAAACTATTGCTATAAATAACTATTATATACCCAATTATCCCTGCCAGCAGTAATGACACAAAGTAAGGGAAGTACAAACACATTTTTTGTAATATTTGTGTGTTTTTTTTGTATTTTGTAATTAATAAATACAATTATGAAAAAGATAATAACATTTTTAAAAATAAAACCAGGCTTGTCATATGTCTAAAGGTCGAGCAGTTCATTGGCTACACAATACGCAATACAATGGCTACCAGCTGCTACTGGCTCCTTCCGTAAACAAAGGAAGAGGGCTGGCACTTCCTTATCAAGTTGACACTGATTGGCTTTGATAGCTGTAGAAAAGGCATGGATGCTCTAATTGTCTCAAATTAAGTGTCAATCAAACCTCTAATGTCCGCTCTCCACGCGAGCAGCGGGAGTAACATTTTCTCCATGTGAAACAAAAATATCTCACAAATCAATCAGCTGATTTCAAAGATTGCAACAGCTGTCCATAGGCTTTTATCAATGTGATGATGTTCAAGATGGATATATGTTTACTACAATGAACCAGGAAGTGTTTTTTTATTGTTATTACTGATTACAGGACAATGATGAGACTTCATAGGTGAGCTGGCTCAAAGTTATGGGTTTGATTGTGAGTTTTCTTGCTTGTGTGAGATGCCTACTGTACTTGATCTCAAAACAGTTTCTCTCAATAAATAGACGAGATAATGTCATTGTTTACCATTAAAATAACTAATAACCAAATGTAACTTTCAATGTAGCCTTCATTAATGATTGTTATTATAAAGTATTAGCAGCTTTGTCCAATGTTCAGAATTCTGTTCTGGAAATGTTTGCAAAGTACAGATTTAGTGAGATAATGCCTCGTTTGCATATTTAAACATTACATTTCAGAGAACATTACAAAAAACTAAATTCCTAAGGAAAGTAATCAACTGGGGAAGTTTCATTGTGATATCTAGTGAGCCTAAATATCTTGTATGACGAGAGGGCAAGAATACAATAAGTGTTCATCCCTTTGGCATTCTTCCCTTGAGCTCAGGATCTCTGTGTAACTTATTCTCCCTCCCTGGCATTTGTATTTTCATCTTCTACAATATTCTCTCTCTCATGTTGATTTAATTCCTATCCGTGTTGTTATATTCCATCTGCTTTCTTGCTCTCTCTCTCTCTCTCTCTCTCTCTCTCTCTCTCTCTCTCTCTCTCTCTCTCTCTCTCTCTCTCTCTCTCTAACTCCCTTCCATTTGTCCTCTGTTGTCAACCTTCCCCTGAGACAGTGTTGTCACTTCTCTTTAGTCTGGCTGCTCACTGAGGCTGCGCAGCTGTAATAGTTTTAGATTCCAGCTAAACCTTTGGCTATCTGCGTTCAGAGAAGGAAGGGTGAGAACAAGAAGGACAAGTGGAGAAAGAAGGGTAGGTGTTGGCTTGAAGGCTGCAGCCATCAACACAGGCAATTAATGACTTTGAGGACAAACCTTTGTCTTCAGTCTCTGACCCTGGGTTATGCGTTTTCTTCCTTGTCACCCCTTTTTGTCCCTCCTCTTGTTTTGTATTTTAAGCAGTTCCTACGGGGACATGGATGCTGTTGTGGAGTTTTTCTTTTATTCCTTTTTTTTCTTGTCTTATCAAAGAAATGCATTAAGGGTATTTCCTGCCCTCTCCCTCTTTCCTCCCCTCACACAATATTTCCTGTGGTTACCCCTAACAATGTTGCTTTTGGATATGGTGACTGATGAAACAGCCACGTCTGAATCACTGCCTTTGGGCTTCAGGCTGTGGGTGGTGAGCTGTAAAAGGTTACATGTCAGAGGCATTACAATATAAAAAAGATTCATCTTAATATGAGTATCGTCGTGATGTTTGTGGCTCTCACACGGCAATTCGAATCCATCAGCAATCTCATTTAACAAGTTTTTTATTTAAAATGAGTGAATTTCTCGGAGCGGTATTTTCCCACAAAATATTGTTTGGGGGAAATTGGGGTGATCAGGTCGTCTGTTGAACTGTGCACCACTGAGTTTTAAAGATTGTCATGTAGAATCAAACTCTCTTGAGAAATTGGTTTTTGACCTACATGGATGGCATAGGAGTCGTTTATAATTTTTTTATAAAACGGACATGTCAAATCAAGCAATCTGATTGGTTCTTAGCCGTGGTATAATGAGCATACAGTATATCACGGGTAGAATTGTAGTTACTTTTCACAACAAGTCAGTATCCCTCCGCGTCTGAGAAAAAGCTACAACCGTTACAGCTGTTAAATTACGTCCGTTAAGAAACAAACTTACAAAGCTTTACTCTGGAGGAGTGGATCAATCAGTGCCTCCAGAGAAGAAAGCCCTAAAAGACGACATGCAGAGCTGCTGTTGTGTTGTATTGTTGCATAGCAACCACCTTGCACTATGTTTTGTGCAGAAGGCAACGGGGGGACTATTTTATTTTGAACATCATTATTTATTAATAAAAACTATTTAAATTGGAGTGTGTATTTTTCTTTCATATTGCCACACTTGGTAACCGTTTTATAAAAGCAATAGCTCACACTTCAGGGGGTGTACCACGCCCCTTAACTGTGATATAATGACCATATATCTGCTATTTTATCTGCTATTTTATACTATTTTAATTCTGCTATTTTTATAATGGTACTTCAGACTCATTTACATCTACACTGTGGTTATTGTACTGTAAATGCTCTTATTCTGTCTAATCTTGTACTAATTGTTATGTTTCTGCTATGAAGCACTTTGGGCTGCAATTATTGTATGAAAGGTGCTATAGAAATAAAGCTTATTATTATTATTATTATTATTATTATTATTATTATTATTATTATTATTATATACCACGGCCTGTCGTGAGCTATTGCTTAAATATACTGTATATATAGTGCAGCACCTTAACTCACCCACATGTTTTTAACTCCATGGAAACTGATGTTGTTAATATAGTGAATGCATCTTTCCTTCATCCTGCCAAAGCAGGACTTATTATCAAACTAAAATAAACTATTAGGCTTCATGTGTCAACATTACATCAAACTATCATAGTTGGTTTTGACATTGGCTGTCATGAGACCATTATAATTGTGTCATACTGTAGCTGCCGTTAGCTACTTAGCTTAGTTTACCATGCAGCTAGCCCTAGCTAGTACTATTAGCTGGATTTAAAAAACACTCTGCTCGCCGTTTCATGGGGAAGTAAGCTCCTCATGAACACGGCCGGACTGGCAGCTCCAGTTGGTGGAAGTAAGTGGTGACATAACAACAGGTGAAGCTATCTGTCCATCACTCCATAAATCACCTTGGTACAGTATTCTCTGTCGTCAAACTGGCCTAATAACATTTAATGACATCTTAATGAAAAGTCCTAATGGTACCACTGTAGTTTAGCTCACGGTAATTATTCATTAAACCGTTACAAAAACATTTGACAACATTTAATACAACATAATAACAGATTCAGTGGCGGCCTGCTGTGTCTTTGAGAGTGTGTGTGTTGGCATGCGGGTTGATGCCAAGCAGCTTGACTGGAATCTGTGAGGAATCATGTTGTATCCTGATTGTGATATTTATGTTTAACAGCATTTCCTGCTTGCTTGGTGGTCGTATATGATGTAAATGTTCTTGCTAGTTTGTTCTATTCGTGATGCAGCAGTCTGTTTCACTGTTTCACTGTTTCAACTATTTTGTGAGATAAAAACGTTGTGAATTTTGGACATTATTATATTATATCTTTGTTTTTTCAATACATTTTGACTTTTGTACTGTGGACTGAGACAATTACAGAGACAAAGACTGAACGCCGCAGTGTGAGCGGGAATGCATCACTTTAATCCACTTGATAAAGGTTACTATCACTTATTATTATTGTTATTTTATATTATTTTAATTCTGCTATTTTTATAATATTTTTAATGGTACTTCAGACTCATTTACATCAACACTGTGATTATTGTACTGTAAATGCTCTGTCTAATCTTGTACTATGTTTTTGCTGTGAAGCACTTTGGGCTGCAATTCTTGTATGAAAGGTGCTATACAAATAAAGCGTATTATTAGTATTATTATCACTGTGAATATAGGGTGGTTACATGCCTATGATAAAGACATTGACAGGTTATGTTGTCTTGATTGATATTAAGTTGTCATAAAAATACATCTAAAACAATGTCAACTTATCAGGCTTCCATGCCAACCACAGCGCAGAGACGGATCTCATAATGATTTTAGATAATATTCGTTTTAATAGTGATTTAGGTAGGACGTCATATATTCTATATAGCTGGAGGTCATATAGCTGGATGTAATTTATATGGTTCTAAACTTTCTGTGTTTTACAGATATGATATCTTATCCTTTAGGGATAATACAAAGCATTATTTACTCTCCAAAAGCATGAGTTCTTGTGCTATTCTTCTGGCAGCTCGGATGACATTCTCAGTGTTGACTGTATCTCCAAATTCAATCTCTCTGTGCTCTAGAAGTATTCCCTGCTGTCCTCGTCCAATGACGAAGACCCCACCGAGGACAAAGCCCTCTCCCAAAACGTTTCCCATGAAGGCCCTCTTAAAGGCCCGCAGGCCGTTCATCCACACCCCAACACGCAGGAACTAAGTGCTTTTAGTCTTTGATACTGTCGATCACAGTATACTTAAAAACTGGGTTGGTTTTTCTGCAACAATTTTAAAATGGTTGAAATCATACATGGAGCAGGGATTATTTTGTGGGTATTGGAAAATTGGATTCATGCTTCTATATCCAGCAAAATTGATTACTACGATAAACTTCTGACAGGACTTCCTAAAGAGACCATCAGGCACCTGCAACTTGTTCAGATATCAGCTGAAAAAGTTATTTCCAAAACCAACAGGACAGCCAACATAACTCCAGTTCTTTAACCTCTACACTGGTTGCCGGCAAGCAACAAAATTGATTTCTTATTCATATCAACATGGTGTTGGCCGTAAATATGTAACTTAATCAAACATGCTCGTGCAATATAACCCTGCGAGATCTCTTGGAATCACTGGGGAGTGGACTGCTAACGGTGCCCAGGGCAAAATCTAAACATGGAAAAGCAGCTTTTAGTCGTTATGAAGACTAGGAATAGCCCAACCATTGCAGTATTTACAATATAATACGATTCCCCGGGGGAAACTAAGTGCCACCACACATACGAAACAGACTACAGGTGAGACTATAAGTCCACCATGAAATATGTATTGTTCAAATGCTTTTAACTTATTTTTTTAAAAGAAAAAGCCTCAGTACTGTTGTATTATTATTTTATTTATTCATTTTTTTATTATTTTACTTTTTTATCGTATTACTTTTAACGGTATCCATCTCTTTTTATTCAAGTGGTCAAGCTCAGCTGCCTGAAGAGCATAGTACTTCTACTCATCCTGCTGTTACCAACTCATGTACTCCTGCAGTACATAACCTGCTCTTTGGGATTCCCATGGTACTGTACCTCAGTATAATTATCTTTTGCAATAGACAGACCAACTCATGGTTACAAAAATGTAATGTACATGATTGGTCACAGAATTAAAAAAATGCATGTTATGTGTAGGTGTGTTTATTGGCTGCATGCTGATTATAATTTAGTTTGAAAAGGTTATGAAATGTTTTGCATTCTGAGTGAACATTATGTTTTGCCAACCAGTAATGTCAGTTTCATACTAAAGAACAGAAAAATGTCAAAAATATTCAGTATCCTCTCCAGCAGAAAGAAAAAAAGGTATTTTGAGTGTAACCGAAAATATTGTAAAAGCTAGAAAAGTGCACTCAGTGGAGTGCAGATCTCCGCCAGGTTTGTCTGACTGTGGGGTGAGTTTCCAGACAAACTTTTTACACCACTGTTTTGGAACCGGAAAACAATTTTAATCAATATAAATACAAACTGTCCCAAAATCAAAATGTTGTTTCTCTTCTTTCTCACTCTTTGTTAGGGCGTTCTGTTAGAATTACGTTACATTGAATTGACACCCAGGGTCAAATCTTAACTATTTTTCCTCCCAAGGATCCTGGGTATACTTTTCTTTTGTTCCCATATTATTGAAAGACATGTTCTTTGTAAAATAGGAGTATATGTTATTATAAACTGATTATGTCATTTGAAACTGGACATGGATACTCTTATGTGAAACAAAATTATTTTTGACCTCCAGTAAATTATTTTAACACTCGGTTGAGGTTTGAAAAAGGCATTTTCACTTTTGATCCACTCTGTGGTGCATGTCATTCATTAAACCCAGAAAAGCTGTACTGAAAAGTCAGCCAATTTTACCCTGCAGATGTAAAAATAGAAAAAAGAGAGGTGTTTTTTCTTTTTTTTTTCAGACAAGACGGAATCTTTGCTTCATAATCCGCTGTGCTCCTGGAAAGGTTTGAGACCTTCCTAAGCCTGTAATCTCTGCCTCCCACAACTTCACAAAAGTCAATATGAAAGACCAATTACCAGTATAAATACTGCACATTTACAGTCTTGGAGATACACTAAATAAAAAACTGGTGTGCATGTGAATGGGTAGGAAATGGGGATTTCTAAAAAAGTAGAAGAATCTGTCAACTCAGATGTCCAAATATTTCTGCAATGTGTAAACCAAGGTGTCAAGCTCATAAGGTATGTTTTCTTGTTCTGTATACTCACTCACCAGCATGGTACGTAAAGTGGGCACTTCAAAATCAGATTAGATCATCTCCCCATGAACCTCTTACAGATTGTAATTTGTATCCGTCTGTATTTGCGTTGTCTCTATAGACACAGACCGGGTTAGTCTGTTTAATTAAATAACGTTAGCCTCAGAACCCAACTGGGCGTCTTCATTAAACTCTCTCCATTATGCAGTTTCTACATCATTTACTACAAGAGCTCCTTCAGCCCTAGGCTAGCTGGTTGCTTTCTACACGAGTTGTGTGCAGAGAAGGAGGTGGACCCCTAGAGGTAAAATCAAATCAATACCTTCAGGCAAGAGCTAACAAGGTCTATCTAGTGTTGTGCTCTGCTTCTAAGTAATGTCACGGGACATATGTGCAGGTTCTCAGTTAGCCTATGTCTAATGGAGTAGTGTTCTCCCTTTTTGTGTGTGTGTGTGTGTGTGTGTGTGTGTGTGTGTGTGTGTGTGTGTGTGTGTGTGTGTGTATTGGAGTATGAGGTGATGACTTGATCGGCTTTAAACTCCCAAAGATAAAGAGCCCGCCAAATATTTCTGTCATTTAGCATCTTCCATTTTAGCAACTTGAAAAACAAACACTTTACATTATGTTGTGTACAAAGAATAAATAAAAAAATAAAAGTAAAACAGAAGGCAAGATGAGCTTCCTGCAGGTCAGGCCTTCCTTTGAACAGGTTGATGGAAAACACATGAACACTGTTGATTTACTGGCTGGCCTTGGAGATTCTATTAGTTTGTGAGCCAACTCACTAACAGATCACATTCTTGTTAGCATGTCCTGATTGAAGGGTATGACGATTGCTTGTGCTCTTTAATTGGTGTGGCTCGTGTTCATGTCATTGCTGATAAGAGCAGAAAAGGTGTTGTTTGTCCACTTTAGAGAGGTACTAGTCGTCTCTTTATTCTTTTGTTTACCCGTCTGTGCTCTTGCCCAATTATTTGGCTTCACTCTAGTCCCTTACAGTTTAGTGAAAAGAGAGAAAATTACAGAGCTCATTCAAAAATACTGCTTGGGTGAAAAAGGTTTTAAAAATCCATTAAAAAATATAAATGAATGCTTTGAAAAACAGAAGGCCTTGAAGTTCAAAGCTAAACTTTAATTCCTGTATTCCAGATTTTGTTGCTAAATTACGATGTAGATGTGAAGTAAGCTACACATGCTTGAAACACATATAAAATGGGTCTCTATAGAATTTCTTTTGTGATTTGCATATAGGTATTATATGATGTCAAAATCTTTGCGGCACGTTCTATCATCCATTTTAATTAGTGCCTGTTACGGGTCTTTCCAGTGGCTGCTGTTATTTAAGCCATTCTGCGTTCCACAGCAACAACTCCTTCTCTCCTACTTAATTGCTTTGTTTAACAAAGTGGCAATCAATCATACCATTCACTAGTTACCTGTCATACTAAATAGATGAGGGACACCATTCCATATTTTCTTTCAACCAGAGCACTTTTCCCCAGCGTTAAGTATTTTTTAAAGTCAGTGAAGAAGAGAAATTGTGGGAACTTTTCATAATGTGGTGATTTTATAATCTGCCAATCTTCATTTTGTGTGCTTCTTCCGCTGTTCACTCTCAATTGATAATTCATACTGAATTAAAAATTACTGAATAATCAAGTCCGTTCGCCACAAAATGTACCCATATGCAGATTAAACTAAATCAGTATTCACCAAGAGATGTAAAAAAAGACATCTTGTCGATTATACAGGAATAAAATAAAAGCTTTATCAATTGATCTAACTTAAGTTACATGTTATCAGTTTAGTCCAATGGAGGTGAGTTCCTTTAGATGATCCCGATGGTATACAGAACCTGAAAGGGCAGGAGAGGGATTTGTTTCAGGGCAGGTTTTTGGGAACTTTATCATTTGATTAATGGAGCATTGATATGCATAGCTTATGAAATGAAAGGCTGGGAAATTGCTTCCCTATCTTGATGGGCTGATAATGTGAATGGGATGGGGGACTTGCCGAGCTCAGTCAACAGCACCTGTCATTACACCTTTGGTCCCTATCAGCCCAGCGATCTGTCTTATCCCAATCTGCTTCAGAGGGGTAATCTCACAAAGCAATTAGGACTTCCTCCCTCTCACCACTGTATTTAAATGGCAAATTATAATGTACCCTTCCTCTCCAGCTGTGGTAGAAGCAATGACTGCAGTTAGATGTTTGTGCAAGATGTTTGAAGACTGGAGAATCACCATGGCTCATTAGTTTGGTAAAAGAAAGAAGGTACCCCTGCATGAAACACTAAGCCGCCTTATATTTAACTGGAGCATCTTACAGCGTTGTAAATCCACGAAACATTTTTAAGTCGAGTTAACATTTATTAATGATTCATTGCGACATGCACATGTTTTTAATTATATAAGTGGCCATTTTGGGAATTATTACCGCTGATTATTTGGATAACGATTGTCCTGTTGCTACAGCAGTTTCAAGAGGCGTCACTAAAATGATCAGATGATCAATTTGCCTACACTGATTGTGTAAATTCAGCAGTGGAAAAAGAAAAAGAAAAAAGAACCTGGTACCAAAAGTGAGTCAAGTCCAGTTGAATAAAGCCTTACCATGCGGTTGAAACACGACTTAAACTTTAAGCCGTGTTTCAACCTTTGAACCTTTAAGCCTTAAAGGTTTAAAGGTTCAAGTTCGACTAAATTTAAGGAAGTGATTCCATCAGCACTTAATTCAATACCAGGACTCAATATCAATATAATGGAGGACTCCAATGCTAACTTTAGTCCCTCCCAAATTAATCATCTTGTTGATAGCGCTGCAGCCTCACTGCGAATAACACTCGACTCTGTCGCTCCTCTAAAGAAGAAGATCATAAAACAGAAAAAGTCTGGTTAGATCATCTTAAAACGTATAAGAAGGCTCTCCGTAATGCCAGAGCAGCTTATTACTCTTCCTTAATAGAAGAAAATAAGAACAACCCCAGGTTTCTTTTCAGCACTATAGACAGGCTGACAGAGAGCCACAGCTCTACAGAGCCTTCTATTCCTATATCTCTCAGTAGTGACGACTTCATGAGCTTCTTTAACGATAAAATTATAATTATTAGAGACAAAATGAATCTCCTCCTGCCCTGTCCCTGCCCTGTCCGGAATTTCAAAAACAATAGTAACTCCTGAAATATATCTAGACTGTTTTACTCCAATCAACCTTAACCAACTAACTTCAACAATCTCATTGTCTAAGCCATCAACCCATATCTGTCAACCCTCCCGTTTTTCCCGGGATTATTCCGTATTTTGACTTCCATCCCGTTTTTCTCCCTTATTAATATTTTCCCGTAATTATCCCGTATTTTTAACCTTTCAATTAAAAAAAGTGAAAAATGTCCTCCAGTAGAGCAGGTAGCAGTATTATGTTTAACATGAGCTGAAAAAACGTTACCCGCCAGTAAACACAGAAGAAGACAGACGAAAAGAGATGGATGAGACTGAGAGTCACAGTGAACGGAAGATGGATGGAGAACGGGAGATAGATGGAGAAGCTGTTGTACCTGCAAAAAAAGTAAAAACGTTTTGTAAGTACCTGGTCAAATGGGAGGAGACCTTCACTTATTTAATAAAAAGCAGAGACAGACTCATGCTTTTTGTAAAGTCTGCAAGTCAGATTTTAGCATCGCACATGGCGGAAAAAGTGATGTTCGTCAACATGAAAAATCGTGCAAACACAAACACGCCCCAGAGGCACACAAATACACTCTGTCAATGACATCATTTGTGACAAGAACTGTGTCGGAGGCAGACAAAGTGACCAAAGCTGAGGTAAAAATGTCGATGCTTTGCGCAAAAAATAATGTAGCCTTCAGTTTCTGCGATGACTTCAGTCGCAGTGTAGCGGACATGTTTCCCGACTCTGCCATCGCAAGTAAGTACTCGTCGAGGAAAACAAAATCCACACAGCTCATCAAAGGTAAGAAATAAACTGTCAGTTGCTTCCAAATAAGTAAAACCATCTAATTGAATCCTTGCTTAATTCCCTATGTTGCATCCTTAACTGGAGACACTTTTGCTTAACAGGTGCCATAGCTGTGGAGCTTGATGAGGCCGTAGCAAATGTATGCAAATCCCAGCCTTTTTTTTTGATGTGCGAAGAATCAAACAACAGAAATACCGATAAAGAATTTGTCGTCCTTGCAAGAATATATGATGACTCCAATCTTGAGGTGACAACAAAGTTTCTTGAAATGCCCATATGCAATGTGGGTAATGGTGAAAACTTGTATGGAAAGTTGTCCGAAGCATTGAGGTGAGTGAAGTGCACTGTGTCGACCTAGTTTGCATTTAATTATAATAACAGCTAGAACATGTCCGTTTTAGTTTCATTCAATCAAAGTTAACATAGCAGCTTTTGTCAGAGAGGTTATTTTGTAATTGTGGGAATATTTTGTTTCATTGTTTTCAATAGCAAAAGAGGCATTCCATGGGAGAACCTCATTTCCTTCAATTCAGATAATGCAAATGTAATGAAAGGCAGACACAATTCAGTTATTAGCAGAGTGAGAGGAAGCCAGCCTAATGTCCAGGACCTTGGCTGCATTTGCCACCTCTCCCAGCTTGCCACTGGTTGTGGCATCAAAGCAGTCAAGCTTCCAGTGGAGGACATTTTGGTTGGGATATACACCCACTTTGACAAAAGAGAGTTTATCTTATCTTTTGCCTACCCAATCCTCTCTCTCCCTCTATCAATTATGCCCACATTCTGAACTGAAAATGATATTTTTTTCATTCCAAAAAGATGTGAACTCTACAAGGAGTTTGTAGAGTTCACACACTCTGACAAGCTGAAGCTGCTGAGGTACTGCAGTACAAGATGGCTCAGTCTGTTTACATGTATACAGAAAATACTGAACCAGTGGGATGCTCTGCAGGTAGGATTGTAATAGTAAACTCCATTCAGCAGATATCTGCACAATTTATGATATATTTCCATTGTATCTTTTCACCATATATTGCTTCCCTATATCTATAGGCATACTTTCAGAGTCATGAGGATGTGGAGAAGAATGGCAAAGTTTGTGATCTTGCGAGCCATCTCTGTGATCCAGTTATGAGAACATATTTTATGTTCCTAAATGTTGCCCTTAAGCCTTTAGTTGAATTCAACATTGCCTTTCAGGTGGGTGTCATGATAATATCAGAAATAATAGATTAATATTCACATATAAAATGCATATTTATTTTGCACCATCACTGTCTACAGTCAGAGGGAGTACATATTCACAGGCTTGAAGAGGAAATGTGCAGGCTGATCAGACGATTCTTGGGCTACCTTGTACCAGCCAGGGCCATCATGGATGTGCCTCTCAGGGAGGTGGAGTTTGGAGAGGGACATCAGTTGGTAGATGAAGACCTCTTCATAGGGGCAAAGACAAAGGCATTCATCAGAAATGCAGAGATCCCAGTTTCAAGCCAGAAAAAAATCTTCCAGTGAGTATAATACTCTATAGTTTAATGTAATTATCTTCTCATCATTTGACAGCCTGAGAGAAGTCTTGAAGCGTGCCTGAAATGGTTGCCACTACCTAATACATATGTTGTTTTTTGACTATTGCTCTGTTGTAGAACTGTGAGAACCATCTATGAAGCAGTTCTGCGAAAGATGTTGACCTCCTTTCCACTCGACTCCCAACTTCTGAAGGATCTGAGAGTGCTGGACCCTGCATCTCGGCTTGACATCACTCCAGGGACAGGTAGGGATAGATTAGGGACAGTTTCAAGTGACCACAAAAAAATAAATATTGCATGGTTAGCAACATTTATGTTTTATTTACAGTGTCAAGGCTAGGGGCCCTGTTCCCTCAGTTGGGATTGAGTGAGGATAGGCTGAGAGAAAAACTCACAGACTACCAAGTGACAGAGACAAAGCATCTTCCCCAAAAACAGAGGATTGACAGATTCTGGGGCCTTGTAGGAAAGGACTTGAGGTTCAGGGAGTTAGCGAGACTTAGGAAGGCTTTGTTATGCATCCTGCACAGCAATGCCAGTTCTGAAAGGGTGTTCAGTATGGTAAGAAAGATTGTAACAGAGAACAAGATGGCATTAGACAACAGTACAGTGTGTGCTTTACTGTCATGTAAAATGAACCACACTGGTCCAGCATACACATACTGTCCTTCTCAGAGGGTCTTGAGGCAGGCAAAGTCTGCAACCTATGCTTACAACCAGTCCCTTGCAAACTCCCACACAGAATAAAATGTATATATGCAATTAAAATACATAAATCTTATAATCATGTCTGTACAAATAATGCATAATTTAAATAAACATGTATTTCCTGAATGTATATACCCCTCCCTTATGTGTTTACATTTACATTATATGGGTAGGGACATCCTGTGGGCCCACCACTCATGGGAAAAACCGCTGGGGTCGGGTGCGCTGTCACATGGGTGGCAGTGATGGTCAGGAACCTCGACGGACCAGACCCGGGCAGCAGAGGCTGGCTCTGGGGACGTGGAACGTCACCTCTCTGTGGGGGAAGGAGCCGGAACTAGTGCGGGAGGTGGATCGCTACCAGTTGGATCTGGTGGGGCTTACCTCCACGCACAATCTTGGCTCTGGAACCGTACTCCTGGATAGGGGTTGGACTCTATTCTTCTCCGGAGTTGCCCAAGGTGTGAGGCGTCGGGCCGGGGTGGGGATACTCACTAGCCCCCGGCTGAGCGCCGCTACGTTGGAGTTTATCCCGGTGGACGAGAGGGTCGCCTCCCTACGCCTTCGGGTTATGGGGGGGAAAACTCTGACTGTTGTTTGTGCCTATGCCCCAAACCGCAGTTCTGAGTATTCGGCCTTCTTGGAGACCCTGAATGGAGCCCTGCAGGGGGCTCCAGTAGGGGACTCCGTAGTCTTGCTGGGAGACTTCAACGCACACGTGGGAAACGATGGAGACACCTGGAGAGGCGTGATTGGGAGGAAGGGCCTCCCTGATCTAAACCCGAACGGTCGTTTGTTGTTGGACTTCTGTGCTAGCCATGGAATGGCCATAACAAACACCATGTTCGAACATAAGGATGCTCATAAGTGCACGTGGTACCAGAGAACCCTAGGCCAAAGGTCAATGATCGATTTCGTAATCGTATCATCTGACCTGAGGCCGCATGTTTTGGACACTCGGGTGAAGAGAGGGGCGGAGCTGTCGACTGATCACCATCTGGTGGTGAGTTGGATCAAGGGGTGGGGGAAGACTCTGGACAGACCTGGTAAACCCAAACGGGTAGTGCGAGTGAACTGGGAAGCCCCTGTCCTGGGGATCTTTAACTCACACCTCCGGCGGAGCTTTTCAGCCATCCCTGTGGAGGTTGGGGGCATTGAACCTGAGTGGGCGATGTTCAAAACCTCTATTGCTGAAGCTGCGGTGATGAGCTGTGGTCTCAAGGTCTTAGGTGCCTCAAGGGGCGGTAACCCTCGAACACCGTGGTGGACCCCGGTGGTCAGGGAAGCCGTCCGACTGAAGAAGGAGTCCTTCCGGGTTATGTTATCCGGGAGGACTCCGGAAACAGTTGCAGGGTATCGAAGGACTAGAAGGGCGGCAGCTTCTGCCGTGTCAGAGGCAAAGCAGCGGGTGTGGGAGAAGTTCGGAGAAGCTATGGAGAAGGACTTTCGATCGGCACCAAGGTGCTTCTGGAAAACCATCCGGCACCTCAGGAGGGGGAAGCGAGGAACCATCCAAGCTGTGTACAGCAAGGGTGGGACCCTGCTGACTTCAACTGAGAAGGTTATCGGCCGGTGGAAGGAGCACTTTGAGGAACTCCTGAATCCGACTAACACGCCCTCTATGGTTGAGGCAGAGCTGGAAGCTGATGGGGGATCATCGTCAATTTCCCTGATGGAAGTCACTGAGGTAGTCAAACAACTCCACAGTGGCAAAGCCGCAGGGGTTGATGAGATCCGTCCAGAAATGCTGAAGGCTTTGGGTGTTGAGGGGCTGTCTTGGTTGACACGCCTCGTCAACATTGCGTGGAAGTCTGGGACAGTGCCTAGGGGTTGGCAGACCGGGGTGGTGGTTCCCCTATTTAAAAAGGGGGACCAGAGAGTGTGTGCCAACTACAGGGGTATCACACTTCTCAGCCTCCCTGGTAAAGTCTACTCCAAGGTACTGGAAAGGAGGGTTCGGCCGGTAGTCGAACCTCTGATTGAAGAGGAACAATGCGGATTCCGTCCTGGTCGTGGAACAACGGACCAACTCTTCACTCTCGCAAGGATCCTGGAGGGGGCCTGGGAGTACGCCCATCCAGTCTACATGTGTTTTGTGGATCTGGAGAAGGCGTATGACCGGGTCCCCCGGGTGATACTGTGGGAGGTGCTGCGGGAGTATGGGGTGAGGGGGTCACTTTTGAGGGCCATCCAATCCCTGTACGCCCAAAGCGAGAGTTGTGTCCGGATACTCGGCAGTAAGTCGGACTCGTTTCCCGTGAATGTTGGCCTCCGCCAGGGCTGCGCTTTATCACCAATCCTGTTCGTGATTTTCATGGATAGGATATCGAGGCGTAGTCGTGGAGGAGAGGGGTTGCAGTTCGGTGACCTGAGGATCTCATCGCTGCTCTTTGCAGATGATGTGGTCCTTATGGCATCATCGGTCTGTGACCTTCAACAGTCACTGGATCGGTTCGCAGCCGAGTGTGAAGCGGTTGGGATGAGGATCAGCACCTCCAAATCTGAGGCCATGGCTCTCAGCAGGAAACCGGTGGATTGCCTACTCCGGGTAGGGAATGAGCCATTACCCCAAGTGAAGGAGTTCAAGTACCTCGGGGTCTTGTTCGCGAGTGAGGGGACAATGGAGCGAGAGATTGGCCGGAGAATCGGAGCAGCAGGGGGCGGTATTACAGTCACTTTACCGCACCGTTGTGACGAAAAGAGAGCTGAGCCAGAAGGCAAAGCTCTCAATCTACCGGTCGATCTTCGTTCCTACCCTCACCTATGGTCATGAAGGCTGGGTCATGACCGAAAGAACGAGATCACGGGTACAAGCGGCCGAAATGGGTTTTCTCAGACGGGTGGCTGGCGTCTCCCTTAGAGATAGGGTGAGAAGCTCAGCCATCCGTGAGAGACTCGGAGTAGAGCCGCTGCTCCTTTACGTTGAAAGGAGCCAGTTGAGGTGGTTCGGGCATCTAGTAAGGATGCCACCTGGGCGCCTCCCTAGGGAGGTGTTCCAGGCACGTCCAGCTGGGAGGAGACCCCGGGGAAGACCCAGGACTCGGTGGAGAGATTATATCTCCTCACTGGCCTGGGAACGCCTCAGGATCCCCCAGTCGGAGCTGGAGGATGTGGCCCGGAGAAGGGAAGATTGGGGTTCCTTACTGGAGCTGCTGCCCCCGCGACCCGATCCCGGATAAGCGGTAGACGATGGATGGAGACGATGGATGGATGGGTAGGGGCTGGGTGGCTGAGAGCTGTTAAAATAGGGGCGGAGTCCGCCAAAATATTTCCCTTATTTTGAACTTCCAATGTTGACAGGTATGCATCAACCTGTCTTTTAGACCCGATTCCAACTAAACTGTTTAAAGAAGTGTTTCCCTTAATTAACACCGCGTTATTAAATATGATCAACCTGTCTCTATTATCTGGCTACGTACCACACTCCTTTAAAGTAGCTGTAATAAAACCACTTCTTAAAAAGTCTTGATCCAGAGGTTTTAGCCAACTATAGGCCGATATTTAACCTTCCCTTTCTCGCTAAGATCCTTGAGAAAGCAGTTGCCAAACAGTTTTTTTAGATAATAATAGTTTATTTGAGGTTTTTCAATCTGGATTTAGAGTTCATCATAGCACAGAGACGGCACTGGTGAAAGTTACCAATGACCTTCTATTGGCATCAGACAAAATACTTGTCTCTGTTCTTGTCTTGTTAGACCTCAGTGCTGCTTTCGACACTGTTGATCAGGACATTCTACTACAGAGACTGGAACATTGTGTTGGCATAAAAGGAACCGCACTAAGCTGGTTCAAGTCCTATTTATCTGAGGGATCTCAATTTGTATGTGTTAACGATAAATCCTCCATGACAGCCAAAGTCAGTCTTGGAGTTCCGCAGGGTTCTGTACTTGGACCGATTCTATTCACCTTATATATGCTTCCTTTGGGCAATATTATAAGGAACCACTCTATAAACTTTCATTGTTATGCGGATGATACCCAATTATATCTATCAGTTAAACCAGACGAAACCAATCAATTGGCTAAACTTCAAGCATGCCTTAAGGACATAAAAACTTGGATGTCTAGCAACTTTTTGATGTTAAACACAGACAAAACTGAAGTTATTATACTTGGCCCTAAACGCCTCAGAAACGCATTTTCTAATGACATAGAAGCACTGGATGGCATTAATTTGGCCTCTAGCACCACTGTAAGGAATCTTGGCGTCATCTTTGATCAGGATCTGTCTTTTAACTCCCACATAAAACAAATCTCAAGGACTGCCTTCTTTCATCTATGTAACATTGCAAAAATAAGATACATCCTGTCTCAAAATGATGCAGAAAAACTAGTCCATGCATTTGTTACTTCAAAGCTGGATTACTGCAACTCATTGTTATCAGGTTGTCCCAAAAGGTTGCTTAAGACTCTTCAGTTGATCCAAAATGCAGCGGCACGTGTATTGACAAGAACAAGAAAACAGGATCATATTACTCCTGTATTAGCTGCTCTGCACTGGCTCCCGGTAAAATACAGAATAGAATTCAAAATCCTTCTCCTGACTTACAAAGCAATTAATGGTCAGGCTCCAGCATATCTTAAAGATCTCATAGTACCTTATAAACCAACTAGAGCATTGCGCTCCCAGACTGCAGGGTTACTTGTAGTTCCTAGAGTCTCTAAGAGTACAATGGGAGCCAGAGCCTTCAGCTATCAGGCTCCTCTCCAGTGGAACCAGCTTCCAGTTTGTGTTCGGGAGGCAGACACCCTCTCCATATTTAAGAGTAGGCTAAAGACTTTCCTTTTTGATAAAGCTTATAGTTAGGGCTGGCTCAGGTTTGCCCTGGATCGCCACCCGGAAGACGACACAAATATGGGGTGGTTTTATAGATTATTTTACTTTGGATTTAGTCCAATAAACAAACTAAGGTTACATGGATTACAGCCCGGTTAAAAACACAGATGGACAAACCCCACGTGAAGATTATAAGACAGCTGTGTTTTTTGACCGGCTCTCATTGTATGGATTGTATGGACCCAGTTTAGAAGTGAAATACTGCCCCCTGTTTCTTTGGAGTAGGTGGCTCAGAATTACACATTGAACCTTTAAGTGAAATGGGTGTAGGTGTAGCACAAAAGCTACCATAACTACTAGCTATTAGCATCTAAATATTTATCCTCCCAGTTACTGGTGTTGCTGTCTGGACAAAGCCACAGCAATATGACCTGTAGCCTACTGCTGCTTTTTATTAATGGTGGACTGAGGTAGTGTATAGACTTATTATACCATTTCAACATGCTATATGATGCACAGTAAAAGCCATTTTTTAAGTTTTTGGTTGTTTAAAGTTTGTCTTTAAAGCTTATGTAAAATCTGAGAGATGAATAAGCTATGGTGACCAAATCTACTGTGACTGCAGCCCAGTGTGTACCATTTATCACTTGTACTGCTACAGAATGACCATCCCATCATTCACCGTGAGCAGTTAAAACATCACTGAAGTTTCGAGTAATACAAATCTAGAATTGAAAATAACTTTACTGTTAACAGAGTTTGAAATGTGCCTTCAATTTCAACAATATCAGTAACATAAAGTTAGCGGTACAATAAATATAGTAACCACAGTGTACTGTTGCCTCAATGAAAGAAATGGTAAACTGTCACATTAAAGGTTTCACTACAGTCCTTTCCTAGTGTTCCAACCCAACACAAACACATCCATCCTCTAAGATAAAAAAGCTTCAATTCAAAACTCATAACAACTTTATTTATCCCTTTGAGAACAAGTGTTTCTAACACCTCTCAACACAGACAACACACACAATACACAAGGAGAGAAGAATACATGTATTTGTATATTTCCACTGAAGTGCAATGCTCTGGAAATATCAGCGGTAATATTGTGAGCAAAAAAAGGAGAGTTATTTTGTTGTTGTTGATTGTGTGTCATCTCAACTGTAATAACACTATTAATCCTCGAGGAAGGCCCCTGAATGCCGGCAGATTGCTTTGTTGAAGTACATTAATTTCAATCCGCTTTATCCAATTATCTTATATTGACACGCCAAGGATAACCAATTGTAAACTAAGGTGTAGTAATCAGAGAGGGAGTTATCTGTGTTGAGTAGGTATACTGCTAAGGGGAGAGAGGCTTTTTTGTGTTTTAGTTAATGTCACGCATTTAACAGGCTCTACAGGCTTGCCCATTGATCCTGTAAAGACCTGTGCTCTCTGCCTGCCTAGTCTGTCCTTGACCCACTACATTGAGAATAACCAGACTGGAATGCTATCTAAGATATTCCTTTCTTGTCTTTCTCCTCAGTGGGAATATTGATGTTGCTGTGTCTTCATCACTGCTCAACAAGTTTAGCCATCTTGTCAAGTCCAATGGGTATGTTCCACATACATGGACAGCTGACTATCGTACACCCACTACCTCCCCACCCACTTACAGTCCGTGTCCCAGATTCTTCACATGCCCATGTCTGCTAAGGATGATTAGCTGAGGCATGTGTTCCAACCACAGTATCTTTCAGCTTGATGTCTCTCTTACTGATGAGTGTTGATTTGCTTCACTCCCTTACTCTCCTCTTGGTTAGCTTGAATATGTGTTGTTTAAAATATTCCCTTACATTATTGTGTTGCTGACATTCAGGTATCCTCCTTGTTAGCAGGCCTGTCATGGAGCTCATGTAGCGCTATCACTTTTGTCACTGTTGAACACCAGTTCTGTCATCTGGAGTCCTGATTGGCATTTCCTTTCCTTTTGTATTAACAAGAATAGTTACTCTTGTTATTGGCATGCTTTTTTCAGAAGAGACCAAGAGAAATGTAAAGGAAAACCAGTCTGCACTGAGACATTGATAGTGTGCGGTAGTTCTGCAGACAAGAAACCCAACCTACTTGCTGTTTGTTGTCTAATCCCTGCAAAGGCATTACACTGGTATGATGGTTGTATGCCTGTTTGCAAGGCTAGGGTTGTTTAAGATATTTGTGAACAAACCTTAAAAGCAGGAAGCATTAGCGCTTTATATTTGAGAAAAGAAGTATTAATGCAGATTATTACTATCTTCTCTGCACGAGTGTGACAATCAACAATGAAATAGTGAAGAATCTACGGTATAAATAATGCCTGGTCATTTGTGCCCAACCAGGTCTCAGTTAAAAACAAGGGACTTGCAATGTTTAATCCCCGATCAGCCAAACTTAAATGAATAGTGTACAGTAGAAGTCTAGCACAGATAATGGAGGGGATCTTTGAAGTAAGTGTAAGAGAGTGTTCATTTAGACCTTTTGGGGTCAAGCTCCTTTCCACCTAAAACCTGGGTGATATAATTTGCCAATGTCTTCCAAAACCATTTACAAGTCATTGCTGATTTGATACCGCCATTTAAAAGGTTTAGTAAGGTAAAGGCACAAAAACAATGTGGTAAGAGTTACAGAAATATTGTAGTTTGGGTTTAAATAACTACTTGGTTAAGATAAGCGAACAATCACAGTATTGTTGACAAAAATGTGTGTTGATTGTGTTGAAGCGGTATGCAATCTGTGTTCTCTCTCCACTTTGAATGGACAAACGTTATAATACCTATGGCCACTAGAGGGCTTTGTCACATGAATGTATTGTAAATATACGTTTTGTCGTTTTGGGGCACTAGCTTATACGACTGATGCTGTCGTTTGTGTTGGGAGAACAGTCTTGTTGATAGATTGTCTCTGAAGATTGATTGATGCACTCGTCAGTTTTAATGGATAGTTTTAAAGTACGTTTGTACATGGTATTGTGCTACTGGTGAGTGGAATGATTTCAGCCTATAGAGCCCATTGGAGGGCTTCACGTATGTCCATAAAGTTATGGTTATCATGTACAGTCTACAGATATAAACCTAGTGGCTGTCTTTATGCAGTTTTATAAATCCTTAAACATGAATCCCCTGGTGGAAGCTTAATCTGCAGGCAATGGAGAAGAATACCTTTTCTGCTTGGCTGATTAGGTCACAGCCTGCTGGCCCCAGTGTCGTGTCAGCTTCTGAGTGCTGAATGTATTGTTTATAAATAAAGATATTTGTGGATATCATTTTATCCAAGCTTTTGACATTGCTTCTCACGTCAAAGTCATTCCTTTTGGCAAGCCTGTACCGACAGGGGAAAAAAGTGTTTTCATTGGGACAGGACGCACACGAGTGTGGCCGTGCATCCCTGAAAACTGTTTACTTAGCTGCTTGAGCTGACCTCTGTAACAATTCTCACTGGTCAGACAGGATCATATGTGTCATAACTAAGGGTGTTAATTCTTAATCAGCATTTTCCTTTAATCTAATTATTGAAAACATCTTAATTATTCAATTGTCATTTTCCACCGGGAGTAGGAAGTATAGCATCAGAGGATAATGTAATCTGATAATAGGTCTGCAAGCCTGGATGAGAACATTAGATATGAATTCAATAATGCAAGATTTGTGCTCGGACAATTGGATTTTGATTGACATAATTGACAATTACCATTCACCGGTATGTTACACGGCCCATTGTTTAATGTATGATTCATTTGTTGTCAGAACAAACAGAGACAGACCATAACAAACCTCTGATTGGTCCTCGGTCACCAAGAATGTCTATGAGTTGAATGTGTTTGTTGTCATTAGCATTATGAAAAGTGGTCTACAAAAGTTGCTGTATGAATATGTTGCAGCAATTTTGTCTTGAGCGGCATCATGACAGTTATATTAGTATAAAATGTTTTTTTCTCAACAAGTAGAACACCTGAAGATGAAATTTGACATGTTCGTGTAAGGGAAATATGTCACTCAAATAAGAGTGGCAGAATGGATGAGGCCCCAACCGCTTGTACTTATATTATGTTTCTTTAATTATCGGGCGCTCTGCACTTTACCTCATATGTTCTTTTGTTCATATGTTCTTTTGCTCATATGTTCTTTTGCTGTAACGATGTACATTTCCCTTATGTGGGACTAATAAAAGATTTCTGAAAGGCCCCACTGCTCGGCACAACACTTCCTAGAACGTACAGATATAAGATATGTCTGAACAGCTATTATTACTTTTTCTAACTGTGGTCTTTATATTACCCAGTTTCAAATGTAGTCCCATTAAAACAAGTTGATACATAACGGATGTTTTGCATTACAAGCTTAGAATTATATAAAGCATAAAATATGTATTAATGTCTACATTTGTTTGAACATTTACACGTATTCAAATCTTGAAAAAACAAGTGGCATTCACATGTTTACATGCAAGTTATCATGAAGTATTTTCACTCCAGTCAGCAGTGCTTAATGAACAACACATTACTCCAAAAATAAAATTCAAGATAAAAGACAGTTCATGTTTTGGGGTGAAAAAATGACAGAGAGAGATTACAGACTCAAAGGGCAGCATCAAATACCAGAAGAATAGCCATCATATTGAAATGTCATATTGATGTCTATTGTTGTGCCTGGTATCATAGCTATCGTGATATCTCTAAAGCAGTTTAAAGGTGGGGGGGTGAGATAACATTTAAGTCTGCTCTCCCCTCCGACTGTGGGTGCTCGGTTAAAAAGGGAAAATAATGAAGGCAGAAAGTTGTTTGAGTTCCTCAACCTTGCCTGTCTTGCTGCCATCAAACCATTTATCTTCCTTTTTTGTTGTTCAGCACCATCAGCATCATTAGTCTTGATTTAATTTTCTTTCTCTGTGCCCACTTGCAAAAGGCATCCAATTAGGTGTCAGCCATAGTACCCCTCGCTTCCAACTCTCTGAGCTGGAGCAGAGTGTCGTTGATAAGAAAGCAGGTAGACTGAACAGGCTAATTGATAGGAAGCAGTATTTTAAAGCTAAGAGTCTGGTGCGATTCAAGAAGGAATTACTATTTTTAGTTGAATTGACTTAGGTTTAAGTTTGTTGTGTTAACTGTGTTTTTTTGGGGTCATGTCTTCACAGAGTATAACATGTTTTCTTTTCACCCTGTGTTCTTTTTGTCATGTCAGACAGTGTTCACTATGGTGTCAGTCAATCAATGTCTGATGTCTGACCTGATATCTATTTAGTCTCATCTTCCTGTTTGCGCTTGAACAACACACACCACTTGCACCATGTGCAGCTTTGTTTATCCCTTAAGATGTGTCTGGTGCAGTATTTACTCTCTTCATGATACTATATTTGTACCACATATTGTCCATACGATATATGCCTGCTAAAAAGTCCTAGCAGTCAAAATCTGCTTTTAAAATTCTTTGGAGAGTATTATGCCTTTAACTGGGTCAAGGACTAAAAAGTACAACGCATGTGGAATAAAGTATCATAAACGGCACTTGTTGTAAAGATGTACATGCAAAATAAAAGACATTTCTAATCGATTGTGTAGCATATTAAATGGAACCAACTGATCTGTCTTGACTAAATCTATTAGTACTAGGCTTCCACTGTACTGCTTGGTCAGCCACAGCTAAAAATAAATTAGAAAATAAATCACGGTTCAGTTCAGAAAGCACTGAGTGGGGACATTTTTTTCTAAAAACACTACATCAGTTTAAGCCTTGCAATCAAAGTACATTAAAAACGTGTTTAATATGTAATCTGCCACCTCACTGGGGAGACATACAGCTGTGTCTGTATATTTCCGATTACCTTCACACTTCATTTTGCAAAGTTCTTCTGGCCAAAATCTTACCTTTGACCACAAATGCACTTGATTACTCACCATACTTTAGCAGTGTTCAAATCCTTAGTAAATGCACATGCAGATCACTTAACCAATTAAACACATTTGCAAACACGTCTTGTTACTATAAGAACATTGTCCAGATGAGTGTAGTAATTACTAATCATCTCAGCACTCCAGAAAGCTGTTAAACATCAGTATGTAAGCTTCCTACAACACAAAAGAGGGCCCATGCAGTTAGCATTATACGACTATTCACGATTGCTCTATGTTTGTCAGTATTACAATATTTGTTTAAAGCGCTTAAAAGGGTAAAATTATAGTCATCATTTTCCTTTGAATGTGTGTACAACACATATAAGAAAGTTACACAGCTTACACATCGATCGTAGTACAGTACATTTGAGAATACATTGAATAATATCATAAGGAATCCTGGTAATATTTTTAATATCTAATACATTCAGGCAGACGTGAATATACACAAACATCTGATGCTCTCGTAAACCTGATGCTTGTTACATTACCACATGAGAGATAAATATAAAAATACTGTAAATGCTGGATCATCAGAGGCATACTGTAGCAATATTGAGGTCAGCAAAATTACGTAATTGTAATTTAATCCCCTATATGAGTTATTTTTGCAACTATTTCAAACAGTGTAGCTGAACACGTTGAACACGTTGAACTTGGCTGCAGGTCACCTATTACTAAAGAGTCTCTGTCCAACTCATCTACATGTGCATGTGCAGGCTACAAAAGATGCTATCTGGAGAGGAAATGAAAGTCATTCTCACCTCTTACTAGTATTTTGAATAACGAGCATGAGACCTCATCATTCATAATGACACTGATCATCTATAACGGTTTCAGATATGATAAAACACCCAAGTTCATGGAGAAATGCCCTCTTTTCCAATTCTGATTTCTATGGATCTCCTGGCTTTAACCTTGAACAGTGACAGATAATAGGTTTGTCATTGGATAGGTTCCTCCTTAACACATAAAGAACCTTTAAAAGAGATATATCGCTGGCGTCCTGCTGATGAAGTCTGCAGTGGTTTAGGATTATATCTCGATTTATTCTCATTTACTCTCCTGCGGGTCTCTAATTTGAATGACCCTGACAGAATCATTAAAGCAGAGGTTATCAACTCTGCCTGAAGATGAGATGTGTCCTTAAGCATTGAGAATTGGTCACTTTCACAGTCACCTGGTAGTTGTCTCCTTCACATGAGCCCAGATACTCTCACCGGTTTGAAACGTTGAACTCCTGAATCCGCGTCCAATCAAAAGAAAATGTGATCGTGTGAAATGGTGCTAGATCTCATCTACAGTGTCCGTCTGTGTCACTTCCTTCATACGTTTGTATCTAGATTTAGTCTTTGCCTCACAACCCTAACTATGCAACTTACAAACATACTACAGCAGACATGACAACAGTTCCAGTTGTTTAAGCAAATACACAGTAATGACCTTTATTTTAACATCATTTCTAAGGTATCAGGTTTTGTCTGTCAGTTTGCTATGATGGATGGCTCTAAATACTCCAATGAGCTTTAGCCAGTTTTTACTTGAGAAGCTTGGGAGTTGTAGTTTTCCTCTCCCTCTAAGTTTGTATGTACACACAGGATTTTATCATGGACTTGTGCTGCATACTGTATATTGTTGTTACTCTTTTGGACTGATGAGTCTAACAAAGATTCACACCATAGCCGTACAAGTACTTTAACTGTGAGTGATGTAACATTGTCTCTGACCGAGAATATCGATCTAATTTCCTTTTAATTATTTAGTTTTACAGGTCATTTAGCAGACGCTCTTATCCAGAGCGACAGTCTCCCTGGAACAACTCAGGGTTAAGTACTTCGCTCAGGGGTACAATGGTGGCAGCCGCTGGTATTGAACTCACAACCATCTGGTGTTGTATTTGGAAGCCATAGCACTAGAACATCACCACCACCCAGTTTCCACTTCAGTCTTCTGATCACAATTAAGAGGTGTGTATGAGTATACATTCATATTCATTATTTAAATCTAAAGTCTTTGGTTCTGTGAGTAAGTTGAGGATAGACTTCTTCCATACTGCTTCCCTTATGGCTCCTCAGGCTGCAGCAGCTGATATCGCTGTAGAGTAACAGACAACATTTAACCCATTGCATCTTCTGTTACCGAGGTTGTGTTGAGCAAAGGCAGCTACTTCCTATTTATTCTTGCACTCAGAAAGTGACATCATTGACATTCAACCGTATAAAACCTTCTGAATTGCCGTCGTGTTTTCCAGTTTGTGTTGTTAAATGTTTTGAACCACACGCCTACCATTGCACCCCAGAGCTTCTACAGAGAAATGACTTTGACAGCAAGGTACACACATTACTTGTAGAATGTTTGTTTATGACCATGCAAACTATGACTGTTTTTCTTTCTTTTTCTGCGCCTGATATGAGGAGCAGCTTCACATTTCAGAGCTTACGAATTGCAAATTACGGGCTGTGTGGGTTGAAAAATTGGTTAAGTCAAGATCTGAATTCCCATGATGAACTTACATTATTCAAGAGAATGCAAATACAGAGGAATGCAGACAACAATGAATACAAACTTGCCAAAGACTTTGACTTATAATAAACTTATAACGTATAATAATGAGATTTCTTCTGGCACAAAGGCATTTTGTCCATTGTATTTTGTGCTTGTTCACTCTCTGCCACCTCAAATTCTGTTTCCCTTTCCATTAGCTCTTTCCTCCATTTTCCCTTAAATGTGTGCAAACATACAAACTACACAGAGTAAACAAATTAAGTCAACAATGAAGCAAGAGAGTAGTTGTTTTTTGCGTTGTTCTCTATTGCTTCAAAAGAAAAACTTCTGATGCAAAGTGCTTTTGTCCAGAATTCATATGCGTGCCGGTGTGTCGGTGTGAATCTCTCTTTTGTTGCCTGAAAGGATGAGAGCATCGGTGATTGAATTTGTGTCTACTGATATGACTAACATACTGTTTTAAACATACAGAGTGTAATGAATGAGGAGTAAACAAGTCTAACACAAACTGACACCGGCATATAAATTATAATTTTAATGCAAACCCCACTTGTGTCCGTACAGATTTAATTCTGATTGCCAAGAGAACAACAGAAAAGGCAGTGAAATGTGACCGTCTTTCTTTTTTTTGGCCCCGTTTGTTTCATCATTACTTCTGTTGTGTGATCAGAACATTCATGCAATATTTCAATGGAAAATGCAAATGAATTTAATTCAGCTCAAGCAGATACTTTTCCATCTTTTCTCAATCTGCCATATTGATTGACAGCCATATATTAAGGCCTTTTCATTTGTTTCTTTGGCTCAAAATTAAATGCTGTATCTTGAATTTCACGCTTACTAACCACATGAGAGCCACTTGAATTAAAACCAGAGGGTTGGCTCGCAGTTTTCTCGATGTAGAAGATCTTAATGGTGCTACTTGGGTCAATTTCAATCAGTACAAATCTCGCCGTGTTTGAGCCCTTTGCATTAGCATCTGTCTTCTGTGTGTGTGTGTGTGTGTCTCTCTCTCTCTCTCTCTCTCTCTCTCTCTCTCTGTCTCCCTCTCTGTCTCTCTGTCTCCCTCTCTGTCTCTCGCTCTCTCTCACTCTCTCGCTCTCTCTGCTCCACATTTTCCATTTTTTTCTGTATGATAGTAGGTCTTGAATTGTGAGTTCATAGCAACTCAGTAAGGAAAACTCTCCTACACGATCCCATTACAATGCTCGTACATCACGCTGACAGTGAATTCATGATTAAAGAGTAAGGATATAGTGATTAATCTAATTTTAATTACTCAATCATCCTTGTCTGAGGAATTGTTTGAGGTTAGAATTGTCTGCCCTTCACCAAAGGTGACTGATCTTTGCAGTTTCAAATATGAAGATGGAAAGGATCACTGAATAAAGGCAGAAAACTTTGGGTTTTCGCGATAATGTATTTTCTTTTTTTGTGTATGTATGACGTTTCTTGAAGAATTTGAAGTTGCAGGGATGATTTGTTTCAATTCATAAACTGGCATGTGCATATATGTATTATTGTTTTCTTAAACAATGATTAATAATCATAAAAAGTTGTATATTATTTTATGATGAGCTGTTTCATTTTCCATTTATAAATATTCCAAATAATAATATATCTTTGTTTATTTTAAAGATTTCCACTTCTGTATTCTTTTATTCTTATTCAAAAGTGGCCTTTCCAAATGGATCCTAAACTTATGCTTCGATTAAGGTAAAATACAGTTTTTCACATAATTTTTTTAATCAAATGGACAAACTCTTTTAAAAGAGAAGAGAAACCTACATCAATACAAAGTTTAAAAGGGTATTCCTGAATCCTAAATTCACAAGTCACTACTGACAAGTATTACCCATTAAGTGCTTGTCTGAACTCACCTTCACTTTAATTAATGATGAGTACATCCTCAGCCCACATCGTTTGGGATCAGTTACAATAGTTATGGGTCCCTTTAACATATTAAACTCACAAATTATGTCCAAGTGCTCTGTGCTAGTTATCTCAAACTGCCTCCACGGAGTAAATCACTGCAGAAAACTCAAACTTTCACGTTTAACAAGCAAATACGAGTCCAGTATTCTAGATATCTAGTCATCTGTGCCGAGGTCTGGTGTGTCAAACTAAATAAGACCAGACAGACTTCTTTAAAGTTAATTTAACTTCATTCTGACACTGATGAAGGCTCGAGGCTGACAGACTTGTCTCGTCTCTTCTCCCAAGTGATTCATTACTATCTGTAAAATAAAATAAAAATCTAGATAAGCTTTTAACTATTTTCTAAGATTTGAGGCGATCCTCTCCTTCAAACGTCGCACTGTACGGCCAATTTAGATCTAACTTTAATCCAATGTTACAGAGACAACTGTCACTCACAACAGAGAATATTGAACATGTTTAAAATGGAGAAAGATTCCTCCAGGGTCCAAGGGTTGGTTCGTTTTAAGCAACTAAAAGTGCTTGGGAAACGTGTGTGAAAGATCTGGGGAAAGATTGTGGTGATGGAAACCAGCACTGAGTGCTGGTGGGAGACAAGATGCAAAACATCTTCTTAAAGTGAGACAACCTGCTTTCCAAGAGATTTGAACAACATCATGCTAATTCTGGCTTTTCTTCTGACAAAGAACAATCAACCTTTGCAAGACTAAGAAAGTATTTGCTTTCAAAAGAAAATACTTTTGGATATTACCGGCGGCAGCACCTCAGGCCAATATTATCTGCCAATCTGTGTGCGTATACATTTTTTGTGACAGTGTATAAGTAGATGTTATCTGACAACAACTCACGAAAATCTCACTCCACTCTGGGTCATGACATTGAGTCATTACCGACATTACCTTTCTCAGCTTGGGTCTGTTCACAATCATCAATTCTTTGCAGTGTGTTATACACAGATTAAGGACTGCGTACCGACTTCAAGTACAAGGTCTTCTTTCTAAAGAGGCAGATAGTGAGAAAATAACACATGAAACTTGCATCTTATATTATTTTTCACATGAATATGAATGACAAAATATATGCGTAACATGCCTTCAGCTCTTACTACATCAGAGATATAAAAAAAAAAAAGACGAAAGTCCTGCCTGATTGAGAGCTTGGTCAGTTTGTGTCTATTATTCTGTATTTCAAAAACTAATTGTTTGATTAGGGAAGTGAACATGAACAGCAATTTCCATGCCAATGATTGGGAAGTTAAATTAAATTATGATGACGGATGGACATTAGTCAGGTTGTAAATAGATGTATGAATCTTGTTTTTCCTTGTCACAAATGATGTGGATATTGTTCAAACCAATGTGTGTAGCTTTGTTGTGTGTACTGCTGCTCCCACTGAGAATCAACAATAACAACAGGCAGCAACTGTATTCACAGCCTTCAGCTCAATACTTTAGTTTGTTGGTTGAAGCCCATAAGCTTTGAAACCCTTTGGATTGTACTGTATTCCAACCTACTTATGTTGAGAGCTTATCATTCATTGCGTCTTCTTCTAACAGATATATCTTAACAGTATTGACCATCCACTTTGCAAGTTTACATGCTCACATACACCACCTTTTCCATCGTGGTCTCACATACAGACCAACACACACTCTGTTTCTGTTTAAAGAAAAAAACACATTGAAGTCTCGGAAACACACAAAAACGTGAACTTGCTGTGAGCACTGAAATCAGCTGTTGATTTCTCATTTTTCATCTAATTTTCTTTAAACCTCAACTCAAGTTTAACTCAGAATTCATATTGTTTTGGTAGTAAGCTCAAATATTGAGTACATAAGGCTTATAAAATCAAACCCAAGGAAAAAAGTGTCCCCTGACCACTTGACCATAATGAACACACAATCTTCTGACAGATCCAAGACTGAAAAGATGGAGGAGTGAGTGGTCTCTTCTTAGAAAGAAAATGCTTCCTCTATTACCACAGATCACATGGATCAACAGAGGAGAAGTGGATTCACCTGCTGGACTGGTTTGAAGGTTTGGGGTGCGTGGCATGATTTTTTTAGTTCACACCTCTCCTTTCCTGCGCCCTGTTTCTGACTGTAGGTGTGTGCAAACGTGTTTGTGAGTGAAGCTGCGCCGGTTAAAATAGAAGTGCCCCATCAAAATTGAAAACCTCTTAATAATTTATTGATTATAGGTCCAGGTCCATATAGGTCGGCGTCTGGGTCCGGACTTGGACCTCGGCCCTCCTGTTAGTGACCCCTGCTATAGGGCAACAATGTACACCTGCAGGCAAAGCTCAATTACAGGACATTAAACTGGTAACATATTATAATTAATATATAGTCTCTGCCACAATCTAATGCTTATGAATGTCATGAAGTCAACTTGTTTTTGTATATAAAATAAATTGAGTTTAATGATTCTCGTAAGCTTTAAAGGAGTACAGATTCACATATTTAATTCTCTCAGATGTCTCTCCAAGCTGTGAGTAGCTTTCCTAATTAGATAGGTGTTTGTGTGCTGGAGGTATCGCCAATTACCGCAGTGACAAAGCACAAACATTAATGGGCGATCGACTGCAACCAGACAGCAGTGTCTGGAGCTACAAGCCCAAATAAAAACTCTTGTAAACAGGTCATAAAGCCAAAGGTGAAATCCAAATTAATTACTCTATATCTGTGAGGATAACGACACTGAACAAGAATTATAATACATTTGTGCATCTTAATGATTGTGTCTGTAATTAACCTGTAACGTTTCTCCCCAAATCTGCCCCTAATTAAAGTAAAAGATAAACTGTCTCTCAAATCAACCCGTCTTCAATCAGCACATTCTCAGGATGCTGTGTCTACCTGATAGTGGCGAAGAGACTGTGGATTAACTTCAGTAATTAAGATATCATATACAAACATCAAGATGCCCCTGTGGAATTAAGTCCACATAGAGGTGGATAGAGTGCTTGTTAGGGTACCATCTAACACCATGATTTATATATATGAGATACTCTTCCTGTATTTACAAATACAGTTTGCCCACCTAACTTACAAAAACTTTTAGAAATAATTTCTTTACTTACAAAACACTTACTTCACTTGTTGTTTAAACATTGTGGAGAAACAACATAAAAATACTGTATCTAGACTGAGGTTCATTATAACCCCATTACTAGGATGGTAATGTCATGTTGTTGTGTTTGTTTCTGTTAGGGTTAGTGATATGCCATTTGTTACACCGCTACTTTGAGTGAATGTCTTTTTTCTTTCTTGGGTTCACTCTGGTATTGGCCTCACCAAGGACAACATCATGTATCACACATTGATCTTCACATGACCAGATTGGGAAATATATGATTTTATAAACACGAACCAGCTTCGTGTTGTATTCGGCTGAATGGCATGTCAGTGTCATAGAATGCGATTGAGTCTTTCCCACTGTTATAAATCACATCAGTTGAACTAGAACATCAGCAACATAATTTACAGTCCTTTAAACTTTATTAATATCTATTTATAAATAATCCTTTATATCCTATAAAATGCCACTGATGTGTTCTTTTATATATATATATATATATATATATATATATATATATATATATATATATATATATATATATATATATATATATATATATAAATATATATAAATAAAAAATAAACTGAAAATAAAAATAAAACATTTTTGTAAAAGTGCAGCTCAACTGACATGGCCCTGCAGTGGTATTAAAGATATACAGATACTTCATGATGTCAGTGCCACCTAAGATTAGATTAAATAATAAGAACATAGTATAAAATTCTACAAAATACAATATTTTGAATCTTGAATCTACAATGGAGAAAAAAAAAGGATAGAGAAGACATGAGAGAGTGCATATTCACAAACACACCATGATGCAACAAAACTGGAAATTGTAAAATAATCTAGTGAAAGAGGCTGTGTGACAAAGAGAGAAAGAGACTTATAGTGTCTCATTTTCTCCAGTCTTTGCATGTGAATGGATCCATGCGGGTCATTGGTCTTGTTTCCTCCTGGCTCGCCTGTCGAGTTAGATATATGTAAACTGGCCTGGCCTGCGGCAGCCTTTCAAGGATATCAGTTTGTTGAAGAGTGAGGGGAGGCAGGGAAGCAGGCCCAGCTGAGCGAGCAGTTGTGGGGGGTTGAGGAGTAGGGTGGGAGTGTGGCGAGGTATTACGTCCCCCAGATTGAGCACAGTCCCTCAGGTTCAAATTCTAGCGTTACGGGAGCCTGTTGACTCATGTGGACCTTTTCCAGTTGCTGTTCCCCTGTAGATGGGTTCATGTGACGTGACTCTGTATGTGTGCACTTCAGCGATGTGTATGTGTGTGCATGGCTCACTGTGATGAGAGGCAACCATCAGCCACAGCAGCAGCTTCAATATAAAAGACAGTGTATAACTGTATCATTGTAGTTTTCTCTGTCACAGGTGAAAAGTGGAACATTCAGATGAGACGCTGTGTGTGGGAATAATATCACACAGCAGAACTCAAGGATTATAAAAGGTAAATTGTCTCAGGTGTTATACTGGAAGCGTAATGTTGAATTACGCTCTTTTTTAAAGTGTGGATTAACATTTAATTATGGTTGGATCACAAAGGGAAACCATGGGATTAAAACAATATTGTAGAAATTTGCTTGAAGCAAAAGGAGGGATTTTTTAAATGTATTTTAATCTGTACTATTTTAATACCGATTCACTCTAGCATTATGATAATATTATTTTACCAGAACTGCAAACACCAAAAGTCACCTAAAGGTCACATACTATATTATATAGAGTTATGTACTGTGTGTATGTGTGTGTAATGTGTGCTGTACTGTGCTGCATGTTATTGAATGTGTCATTGAACTTTTGACCGTCCCAGCTTAAGTGTTGCTCTTTCTCAGCCTGCCTGCTCCACTCTTCTAATTAGAGTTGCTAACGCTGGCAGAAATCCTATCACAATCCTCTCACTCACAAATGGCACTCGCCTGTTTGTCACCCCCATTTCACCAAGGTGTGAAAAACTGAAAGACGACAAATTCTCACCATCTCAGTTCATCTCATCCCCTTCCTCTCTTTACCTTCTCTTACAGCAGCTGTATGTCACTGACTGAGCAGAAAAGTCAGCTTGGTTATTTTTGCAGTTGGACTCGTGGTGAAATTAAATACAACCTCTGCCCTGAGATGAAGGTGGCTTGCTTTAATTACCCGGTTTGCAAAAGCACAATTTATTTAGCAAATCTTTCTGTGTTCTTATGAAGTGATTTATACAATCACTTGTCTTTGCACTTTCTACCATGCTGACCTATGGTTCAGGTTGCTTATACAAACAATGGTCTCTTTTAAAACCCCTGCAGTTATCAAAAAACAGCAATTTCTCTTTTCTCTTTTCTTTCATCTTTTAATATATAAAGAGTTTGCTTGAGGAAACAAGTGGTTCTGAAGAAAGAACTCAGGCCATGCTGAGAGTGAACAAAGGGGAATCATTTCTTGGCTTTTCCATTTCTGCGCGATTGTGGATACTGTCAGCAATGTTCGGGGCTAGTTAGGGTGTCATGGCAACTGCATCACTAGACATCTTCAAAAACACCAGTGAGAGAGCACAAGCAAAAGTAGAGAAATCAAAAAGATCATGCTTACCCATTAATCAAATCAAATCAAATCAAATCAAATTTATTTGTATAGCCCAAAATCACAAATTATACATTTGTCTATACAATTAAAGGGGGGGAAATGGAAGAAACCTCAGGGAGAGCAACTGAGGAGGGATCCCTCTCCTAGGACGGACAGACGTGCAATAGATGTCGTGTGTACAGGATAAACAACATAATACAAATACAACATTTGACAGAAATTATGTTGTGTTGAAAAAGAGAAAGTTTGGATGAATCCAGGAAAATGTCAAAAAGGCTTCCCGGTGTCCAGCAGGACCAGGGCAGCAGCCGCAGCCATGATTCCTGATCCTGACGTAAACTTCATCAGTGGCAACCTGCCACATGACAGACAGACACTCCGGGGATGATGCCCCGGATGATGAGTTAGTAACATACATTTACATAAATGCATACAGATAGAGAGGGAGAAGAAGAGAGGAAGGGGAGGAGAGAGGAAGAGAAGGAGAGCACGGAGGTGTCCCCCGGCAGTCTAAGCCTATAGCAGCATAACTAGGGGCCGATCCAGGGCAAACCTGAGCCAGCCCTATCTATAAGCTTTATCAAAAAGGAAAGTCTTTAGCCTACTCTTAAATATGGAGAGGGTGTCTGCCTCCTGAACACAAACTGGAAGCTGGTTCCACTGGAGAGGAGCCTGATAGCTGAAGGCTCTGGCTCCCATTGTACTCTTAGAGACTCTAGGAACTACAAGTAACCCTGCAGTCTGGGAGCGCAATGCTCTAGTTGGTTTATAAGATACTATGAGATCTTTAAGATATACTGGAGCCTGACCATTAATTTCTTTGTACGTCAGGAGAAGGATTTTGAATTCTATTCTGTATTTTGACAGTAATATGATTCCGTTTCCTTGTTCTTGTCAATACACGTGCCTGCTGCGTGAAGAGTCTTAAGCGACTTTTTGGGACAGCCTGATTTTTTCTTCATCATTTTGAGACAGGATGTGTCATATTTTTGCAATGTTACGTAGATGAAAGAAGGTAGTCCTTGATATTTGTTTTATGTGGGAGTTAAAAGACAGATCCTGATCAAAGATGACGCCAAGATTCCTTACATTGGTGCTAGAGGCCAAATTAATGCCATCCAGAGCTTTTATGTCATTAGAAAATGCGTTTCGGAGGCGTTTAGGGCCAAGTATAATAACTTCAGTTTTGTCTGTGTTTAAGATCAAAAAGTTGCTAGACATCCAAGTTTTTATGTCCTTAAGGCATGCTTGAAGTTTAGCCAATTGATTGGTTTTGTCTGGTTTAACTGATAGATATAATTGGGTATCATCCGCATAACAATGAAAGTTTATAGAGTGGTTCCTTATAATATTGCCCAAAGGAAGCATATATAAAGTGAATAGAGTCGGTCCAAGTACAGAACCCTGCGGAACTCCAAGACTGACTTTGGCTGTCAGGAGGATTTATCGTTAACACATACAAATTGAGATCGCTCAGATAAATAGGACTTGAACCAGCTTAGTGTGGTTCCTTTTATGCCAACACAATGTTCCAGTCTCTGTAGTAGAATGTCATGATCAACAGTGTCGAAAGCAGCACTGAGGGCTAACAAGACAAGACAAGTCCTTTGTCTGATGCCAATAGAAGGTCATTGGTAACTTTCACCAGTGCCGTCTCTGTGCTATGATGAACTCTAAATCCAGATTGAAAAACCTCAAATAAACTATTATTATGTAAAAAATCACATAACTGTTTTGCAACTGGGAAGGTTAGGTTAGATATCGGCCTATAGTTGGCTAAAACCTCTGGATCAAGACTAGGCTTTTTAAGAAGTGGTTTTATTACAGCTACTTTAAAGGAGTGTGGTACGTAGCCAGATAATAGAGACAGGTTGATCATATTTAATAACGAGGTGTTAATTAAGGGTAAAACTTCTTTAAACAGTTTAGTTGGAATCGGGTCTAAAAGACCGGTTGATGGCTTAGACGATGAGATTGTTGAAGTTAGTTGGTTAAGGTTGATTGGAGTAAAACAGTCTAGATATATTTCAGGAGTTACTAATGTTTTTAAAATTCCGGAAGTTGAAGTTAAGTCATTACCAATTGAAGGCAGGAGGAGATTAGGGTTAGTCTATAGCTAAATGAGGAGCATTCAGACCACAGACCACAGTGCAGCGGCCCTTTCGTATTATGTGTTAAATGTCAGGAGGCAGAGGAGAAAAAAAAGAATCCTTTTAGATTTAGAGGACAGCCAGAATCTGTGTGTGTGTGTGTGTGCGCGTTCGCCTGTTCGCGTGTGGGCGGCTGTGGCTCAGGAGATAGAGTGGTCGTCCACGGTCGGAAGGTTGGTGGTTCAATCCCCAGCCCCTGAAGTTAGCATGTCAAAGTGTCCTTGGGCAATATACTGAAGCCCAAATTGCTCCTGATGACCTTGCCAATGATGTGTGTGTAAATGGTTATCACTACTGACAAGCTGATGTGCACCTCTGACTGAATGTGTGTGAATGATGTAAAGCACTTTGTTCGTAAAGATTGGGAAAGAGCTATATAAAAGCAGTCCATTTACCATTCAACTAGAGTGTTGTGGGTGTCCCTTACTGAATGCCGTTTGTACTTCAACACCAACTCAGAACTATTGTCAAACAAAGTTGCGTAAGGAAGTAATAAAGAGGCTCTGTTGAACTCTTTGTCGACACATTTTGGTTCCACTGTATAATGTCAAGAAAGAATTCTATTTACAATGATAGTTAATGGATGCAAGGCAATGGATCACTGTACATTAACTATAGCCCTGTGATGTATATTAATTTACATTTAATTATGTGTTGTAATAGAAATACAATAAAATACATAAAATTATGAATTAATAAGAGCAAAATAAATGTTTCTAAATTCCACTTCCAAATACTCTCGATCATATTGTTCAATGTCATAGATTATGGGCCGAACAGGCCAGTACTAATAAAAAGTTAAAAATAAAAACAAACATATAAAAGTTCTAACTAATACAGCCTTTGTTTATTTTGTTTGCAGCTTTTTCTGATTTATTTCAGACTTGAGGCATCCCAAATAACTGAGCCCCCTTCCCTGAGTGACGTTAGTAGTTACACTGGGCCTCCTACACTCATGACCCCAAAATGACCTCGGAAATTTCTCATGGCAAGCCAGTTGGCAATTTGGTCTACGAGAAATGATATGAAGGTCAACATAAAACACAGTGTGGTGAACAGCTACAATGAAAAGCAGTAAAATATGATGGAATGTGAAAATTGAATAATGCAGAGTTGTCCGTTGTTTGGCTTAAGTTTTTTATTTTTCCTGTGCAACTACTTGACAATCTGCATTACACAGAACCTTTCTCCCACTCTGTATCGTCTTTATTCCTTCTATCTCCTACAGAACCTTTCTGTTATAGATGTGGCGAAGATGACCTTTACCCGCTTTGCCTCCAGAATACTACAAGCAAACAGATTTTCAGATGGGAAGGAGAGGCTTTCAGTATTCACTAAGGCATGGTCGGTGTCTTGTTGAAGAATAGGCTATTGCCAAGGGAGAACAATATCCTGCAGTTATCTAAGTGCTCAGACAACTCACTTCTCTATACACTACACAGTCCAATATGCTTTTTAAATGTGGGATAACTGCCAAGGCCTCAGCCTCAGCTGTTAATGCCCCTGGTTCACGTTGCAGTGTAGCACTAGAACAAATACATAATCATCTATTCTCACGGGTCATGTTTTTACCATATTTACAGAATCTGTTATGGACTCTCGCTCATTCAAAATCTCTCCATCGCCACGAAAAGGAGCTGATAAAATAAGATTGTAGGTTGATTTAATCATGTTTTGTAACGTTGATAAATTCAAGTCAAACTATAAGACATCTACCACTTTTAAAACTGCACAGCTTTTCCACTTTTTATTCAGATATACTATATATGTTTTTGAACAGTAATTTGTCAAATTCTAATTTGATAAATAAATAAATTCTTATTTTATTTCCTTCAATATATAATTGTGTTTCTTGTACACATATTTTATAGTTTTTGTAATATTGCTCCTTACATTTTACATTTTAATATCTATTACTATGTTTATGTGTGCATCATTATATACCAAAGCAAATTCCTTGTATGTGAAAAGATACTTGGCAATAAACCAAATTCTGATACTCATTCTGATTTATGAATCGTATTTGTTTTATTTTATTTCTTTATTTCTCTTTAAGTCTGCTCAGATGTCCATATTCTTTACAGCAGTTTCCTGCCGCCTCTTTTTTCACAATTTCAATGTGCAAAAGTCAGTGCAAATGGTTCCTGTCTCAGTGCAGATACATCAGATGAGGTAATACTCCATGGAACATTTAGTTTCAGCTAATTCTGAAATAGTGCTGTTACCTCTTAGAAGGTGGGAACATTTACCCAAAAATACCTACAAATGACATACCCAAAGTAAATTGAAAGCTGCTCTTCAGCCATTTGCACCAGCTGCATGATTTTGGTCAAATTCAAACAATACAATACAATAATTAAATAAGAATAAGCACTGAAGCATACTTATATTATTAGGTGGCTGTATACTGAGACCATGTGATTCAGATTACTGTTGCATGTTGTATAAAGAAAGGATTTTGTGTTTTAAGGTTGGAATTTAGCAAAGCGGTTTGACTCTTTGCTTTAAAGAGTTGTACCTATTAAAACTATTGTAAAATATGAATCCAAGCTATTTTAAAATACTGTAAATATGAGCACCAATTAAAAACTCTTGCTCTGTGGCTCAATGAATGACAACTTCTCAAACTAGTTATTACAGCCTGCTGGGATCACATTAAGAAAACAAGCCAGGTGGACGCTGGGGGGGGGGGGGGGGGTTTGAACGCATTTAGAGAGCTCCAACAACAGGTTTAGCAGAAGCAAAGAGAGCTTGCCAGCTATATTAGACCACCCAGCTGGTGATGGCAACCCACAAAGTCAGCTATCAGTTATCTGGCAAAGGTAGTTCCTCCAACTTTAAATTGTTTCTTTGTTTTTAGTTTTTATTTTGTCTATGAAAAATCTAAATAGAGAAATATTACTTTTCCTCCTACTATATCCAAACACTTGTCAGTTTTCAAAAAGGTAAAACATTGACAAGAAGAATAATTTCTTACTAATAAAAAAGAAAGAACATGTATATAATATTTGTTACAACAAATACCAGTGCAACTAAGAAAAAAATTCTCCGGTGAGCAACACAGCAGAATTTACAACCTGTATGTGCGTGAGTTTGATCATCCTTTGCATGAATACAACTCTGCTCCTTCTTGCAAGAATATTGATTAAACCCTTTTATTTGATTTGGATCCTGACTTCGTGGTGTTATTAGGAATATTAGGAACACTTACAAAGTTAGGAAAGCCATGTTTATTAAGTCAAGCCTGATACACATTAAATCATCCCAGTCAGTTTCACACAATGAGGCATACAGTTTATTTATGAAATACTGGTAATCTGTTCTTTAATACAAAGTATCATGGCAGACATTCATACACACCACCCACACAGATAAAAGCATTCTCTTGTAGGTGTATGGTCAGTCTATCTATGTCCGTCTTGGTTACCTGTGGGTTTATTTTGTCTTTGTGACTATGTTTTTGTGAATGCATCTTATATGCAACAGGTAAATATGTCCAGAGAGTTAACTCTGTCATGAGGGTGGTGTTGACATTTGAACCACTTTGCCAACTTACCTCACAGGGGAATTGGCTGGCGAAGCACAGCTCTGACAGGGAAAAGGGCTACTCTGAATCAACAAATGCCAGCGTCTGTAACTGAGGTGCTCTTCAAGTTTTGTAGATGGTGCCAATGTTGAGGCCCATGGGGGGGTTTGGCTTCTGAGTGTGATACAAGCAGAGTGAGAGGCTAATGGATACTACAGTATATTGTCAGTTTAATAGCTTGTCACTGTGACACCTACACTGTCTCCCTATTTCCTCTCATACTCTCTGCCCCGCTGTATGTTGTAAGGAATTCAGTCATTTTTTATGTGTCACTATCGAGTTTCCTGCCTCAGCGTATCACATGATCCAATCACTGGTACACTTACCTGCACCCCATTTCTTAATTAGCCTTTTTGTGTATGATAAATTGCTTACTAATAGTAGTGCCAATACCAAAATTGTAAAACCAAATTTTTTACTTTGGAGCTGATCATTTATTGGTGAATCTTTTACAATAGGGCTAGAGGACTGGAAAAAAGAAAAAAGAAAACCTATAGTTGGAAAATCTGTTTCATCTTCATCTCATGCTCCCGAGAGGAAAAATATGTGAACTTGCTGAACTCATTTGGGATGGATGTCTACAATTGTGTGTATGTAAGTGTGTGTGTGTGTGTGTGTGTGTGTGTGTGTGTGTGTGCGTGTATGAATGTTTCATGAGAAGCTTTAGAAAGCCATGACACTGTCTTGGCATGATATGGAATTCCATTTCAACTTTTTCCACGAGCCACTGCTCCAGGGCTTGGGGAGAGGAGAAAAGTGTTGCTGTGGCAATTGTCCTATACCCCTGTCATTTTGACGCTGTCTGTCTCTTCCTCAATAGAACAGAGGATTTCCAGTTCCTTTCTTTTATCGCGGTACAATGTGGTGTTCAGTTTGGCCAGTATAATTAAGGAAGAGTCGCTATAACAAGCTGAATTTCTTACATTGGATATTTGATACACTGTAAGGTCTAGAAACCTATACTAATTGGAAGCCTTCAAAAGGTTCTTCCACTGCAGCATCGTCTGTCAAATAGCCACACTTCACCAACTGTTTAGTTTCCCATCGGACCTTTCAATACTTTTAGAAAAGTCTGCCTTTTAGACATGTTTCACAGATTTACACTCTGTTGCTCAACATTACGTGTCATCACATAGTTTTCTAGCACGTCACAAGTCTCAAGATGCCATGAACAGGACATGAGGTATGACAACATTTTGTATTGAGAAGAAAAAAAACAGAACACAGGTTCATAGATTGGGAGAACAAAGAAATGAAGAACGGCTGAGAGGAGTTAACTAAAAGATTATATTTTTGCATATACAGTATATATATATATGCAAAAAATATATAATATATACATAATAAATATATATATATATATGCCGTATAATATATATATATTTATATATATATAATATAATATATATAATATATAATATACATAATATATATTTTATATATATATGCTGTATAATATTATATATATATATATATATATATATATATATATATATATATATATATATATATAGAGAGAGAGAGAGAGAGAGAGAGAGAGAGAGAGAGAGAGAGAGAGCGAGAGAGAGAGAGATAAAAGCATGCAAATTAAAAAGAATCAGGGTTCTATGATAGGAACTGATTAAAAGTGTCTGAACAGTGTAAATAAAGGCTCAACAAATTGCAAATAAGATTGTTGGTGAATCTTGCTGCAAAGGGCATTTTTGTCTTGCTTGACGACTGTTTCTTGTTGCTCCCAGACTAGTGAAGATTACCTACGATATCGCCTGGAAAACTTGTACTGCCGTTGACGACACACATTTAGAGGCAATCAATCAACCTTTGTCTTACTACACAAAGCCTGTCCTGATGAGTATGGGAAACTAATAATGATGCTGTCCTAGCAGAGAGTGCTCTATTTCCTGTGTAGATACGTAAATAAAAAATAGTTTTTCTTCCCACAAAACACCAACTCTACTTCATGTAAATGCCATATCAGCCAGGAGCTTCTGATTATGGATTCTCTCTGTAGCGCAGTCTTGACATGTACACAACTGACACAACTTTGTTGCTCGACTGAGAGACATTTCCACTGCTGTCTCCTACAAATTCACATCCAACAATTTAGCAAACAACACAAGGAGCAATTGTAGAATTACAATACAGAGAAAGAGATTTACAGTACAAAGTATGAAAGAAGTAAATTGTTGAATTAATATAATTATTAGTATATCAAAGCTGCATTTTTTGACCACTTAGGGGCAGCAACATAAGCTGAAAAGACATCATTTGACATGTTGTTACATTATAAAAATATGTACACATCAAGCAGACATGGAGCAACATTAGCGTTCATCTGGACTATGTTTGTTTCTTTAACTCCCCATTGTTAAGCTGCTAGATGTTCTGCTGTTCACTGTTCATCGCTTCAACTTTGTCTGTCTGTTTGTTTTTGTCTTTATTGCTGAGCAGGTGGGGGACAGTGAGTTTATCAGACTTTTTGTTTTGCGCAAAACAGTGTTTGATAAGAGGAGAGTTTGCCCGCCGGAAAACGTCAACAACATACTTAAATAATTCATACATACTTATAATTATACTTATAATTATTTCAAGCCACATAAGAAACATAACAACTAAAATTGTCTTTTGTATGATTGAAAATTATATTAAGAAAAAATGAAAAAAAGAACATGGTTTTGGCATATTACACAATACAAACTGATCGCTCCGCACAGCCATTTACAGTACCGTCTCTACACTATAGGGAGAAATTATGTTAGCAAATTAACCATACTCATAAATTCTCTTATTATTCTAGCCTCCAGGAATTGAAACAGTAAAACTGAACTTCTGCACAGCTTTGCCTGGGACCCCCTGGGCGTCCTTGAAAGACCATGTAGAATGCTAAAGTTCTTCTGGGATGTAGGCTCCTGATCATGCATGCAATGCCTGTATTTTATTTTTATTCATTTTATTCCCAGTGGCACTTATATACAGTATGAGCTACATATACAGAATTGGAAACACAACCGGTAACAATACCAATTCCTGTCTTCACACAGAACCCAAATGAATGTTTATCCAAACATGATTAATGGACTCACATATCAATTTGGAACAACATGCTGTATTTGGCTGGCACAAATGAAATTCTAATTGCTTAGGAACCAAACTCATTTGCATGTTTGTCCATGAAACACTGTGGTATTTTGTCATATGGCTGACTTATCAAGCCACAGTGGTAGTGTCATGGCATGAAGGCATTGCTTGGCATGATCTACAGCTTGGCATGTATGCAGAGAGAGAGAGAGAGTCACGTGTGTGTGTGTGTGTGTGTGTGTGTGTGTGTGTGTGTGTGTGTGTGTGTGTGTGTGTGTGTGTGTGTGCTGGCTCAGAAATGCCACACTCTACCTGTGCTGATGTAATCCCAAAAAAAGCCTCTGAGACATTGTTTTTTATTATCATCGCCCAAGAGAACATCTATTGAACCCTAGCGGCTATTAGAAATGGATTTCACTATGAAGAGCCCAATTGCAGTATGAGTGTCTTTTTTTATATTTGTATCAAAATGGAAATGAGGAGTGATGACCTTCAATAGCCCGTCTGAATCAACCGTAACAAGCTCAATTTGAGGTATTGTAGACACGGAAGAAATCTCATCTCAGCAGCAGTTTCTGTGTGGTCCAGCGCATAATTCAAACTGAGATGAAAGTGAGCTGTTTACATTTTTCACTTGTAAATGATGCACCCTTGCCTTGTATCTCGGTAACAGCATTTCTCGCATTCAGAAATTCCTTCCAATTAATATTGTCGGATATGTTATGTGCTAGAAAGCAGGTAAAAGAGGATATCATTGTCACTACACTATTCATTCTTGGGCCCCTTGACACTTTGCATCACAAGACACACGGTAGGTTGGTCAAACTCATTTTAAGTTTACTTGATTGGATATTTTCTGAGTCACAAACGCAAAATGTTTAGTTGAAAGATGTGTTGAATTAATACACATGAAGATGAGGGAAGAACTCCAACCTTCTTTTTTCATGCTTTTAAATGTTAGTGCAACATAATTGAACATTTCCAATGGTCAAAGAAGTCATACTGCGGCAAAGATAAAAGAGGAACGAGTTCTCCGCATTATTACAGTTGAAATGCAAACTCAGTCACTGAATCCCTCCAGACTCCAGAAGAAGACTTCTAAAGAAATGCTTAAAATAGGATTTTATCAAACATGTACATCTCTGGTTACACAGTGAGTGGTAGTGAATTGAAGATAGTTAATGATCAAGAGTTTGATTGCAATAATGACCCTCTAAGCGTACCTACGATACTGGAAAATTGTTATTATTCACTTATTATTATTAATATAATTGTTTTATTATCAGCTGATGCATAGACATATACATACACATGTATGTTGGGAAATGGCAGGACCTATAAATTGCACAACTATGCCCCCTTTTATTTTTTGTATCGATACATCTCTACCTCCGTGTGTTTGGAATTCATATTTCAAACTACATTTTATGCAACAACACCTGATTGCAGTGGTAAAAACACAGCGTTCTAAAATTGTTGTTGCATTCCTCAAATAAGGAAGACGACTTTAATACCGTTTATGGAGAAGGGTCAAGGGTTACGGACGAGGCTCCCCTTCCACAGTGCAGGTGAACTAGACTCGCTTGGTTAGCTAGCAGGCTGCAAATTCTTTACATGGAGCTGGTTGCTCATTGTTAGAGCAATTTTACATGTGACAATCTTCACCACTTATATGCAACACAAGCAATACAAGCAATTTACATCTGCAGCTGTTTCCACCTGCAGATATAAACCTCTCAGTGTCACCATCTAAAGGCAACAGATGTAACTGCTGCAGATGCAGCCGTTGTGCCATCTGCATGGACTGAGTGTTACGGCACCTTTCATTTTTGTAATTTCTTTTTGCTGCTGATGCTTTTGTTTTTATGGCAAAAATAAAACTAAATTACTGTGTGCTTGAAATAAGACTGTATCCTACTAACTAACTAAGTATGCATTACTGAAATACTCAAAAACAATACAATCTTTTGTGGCTATAAATAGCCTAGTATTAGCTTTTGAATATTAATTAAAAAAACGTATTATTTGTTAGTTGACTTAATGTTAGCGCCGGCCTGAATATCAATATTTCCTTTTTTTAAATGTCACGGTTATCGTCAATAAAGCTACCGGTATATTGCGACACCCTTGGTTAGCATTTCGACAACACAGCCACTGCATACACCCATTCAGGGATGTGTTTGTTGCTAATTACATTATTCTTGTAAGTTTAGAATCCTGCTGTGTAAGATTTAATCATGTCAAATCACAGTCTTTGCCACCCGCTCCCTAAATATGGTTGTATAAATGAGACCAGCCCATTCTCAGTCGGTCTAACTCCCTGCCAGTGCTGTATGCCCTTTACACTGCATCAATTAGTGAGTACATTTTATGGGCCATTTAAACTTGGCTCAAGCAGTTAAGATTTTCAATGGTGGAGCTAACAGTATTTGCCCTAAAGAGAAGGCCCTCCCATCAGGATAAGCCCATCTGCCCTTCCCCACAGAAGCGGATTGAGATTCAATTGTGGAGTGACATTTGCTTTATGACTGAGTGATCTTGGTATTCACAATTAGGCTGCAATGCCCTCCTGTTAAATAAGGGCATTTTGTTAATTGTGAAGTAGAAAAAAAAAAGCAGATTGGCATTTGTCTGGTGAAAAGGAGAGCATAATCAGGCGGATCGGAGGCTGAGGAGTGGAGACAAGGGCCATTATGCTCTTCCAGTGCAGACACTTGAGAGGAAATGATAACCAGAGCTTAGAGTGACAGAGTAATATCATACACTCCCCTGCATGAGGAGACTCTTTCCTTCGCTGACGAGTACATGAAGTGAAAAAAAATGGGTTGAATTTAAAACTTCTATTTGAAGGCAAATTGATGGCCGCTCCAAGAACCGCCGACTACTCCACTTCACCCCCTCCAACGATATTAACAGACGGGAATTAATCAAAGTTTTACTTTTCTAATTGAACCCAACTTTCGATTTGCCGGAAATGAGAACTCCTGACATTGGGTTGTGATGATTTCACATTACGCCAAAGACAATTATGTGCATGTCAAGAATGTTGTATTACCACTCCTAATAACGCCATGTCCTCTTTTCAGAGCAACTGCGGTCATCTTCCATTGCGAAAATACTCTCCAGACAGAAGAAGGGTGGGCGGCGGAGATAGCAGGGAGGTCACAGCATTGGCTCCCACGAGCAGTCAAAAAGGAGCATTGAGTATCCGGTCAAAATAAGTCTGGAGGATGATATATTGGCTCCGATTTCAAAATCATTAGCAATAAAAGTGTTTTTTCAATGTGTGCTTTTTTGAAATTTGGCCTTAACTTTGGATAAACCATTTTTCTTTTTGATATGAATAATATTATAAATAAGTATGCCTTACAACACGCTGCAGCTCTCTGTATTTCAACTGCATTCTTTTTCTCAATTTGGTAAGACGAAATACAATTACATCTGTACAAATTGCTGACTCAATTGTGTCAAGCATTATGCAAATAAGGCAAGAGGGAAATAAAACAGTGGAAAGAAACTCCAGTCAAGTTTCACGATACAAAAAATAAAATAAATCAATAGCAATATAAGCTTCTAGCTTGGTAGCTAAGAGAAAGATGGCAATCACACTGCCTTCAGGATCAATCTTTCTCACTTGTACAAAATTGCTTCTGCCTTTAAAACTAAATTAAAGTATTATGTATGATCTGATTAGAGTTTGCCTTTTCTGTAGCTCTGGGTATTTTGCTGGTGGGGCTGTACCTGTCATTAAATGTGTCTGTCTTTTCTGACACACTGTCGACAGGAAAAAAGTTGTTCCTGCAGCCGACAATAAAACCTGGGAGGATGTGTCAGTCAGCCCATAAGCTGTGGACACCTGATAGGACAGCAACAGTCTTGTCATACAGCCAGTCGAGTGACTAAGGAGTCCAATGTTCATGAAAATTATGTTTGACCAGGCTTAGCTGAATACTTATTGAAAGATCAACATGCCTTGAAATGAGAAATCCCATACTGTATAATATGTTGGAAGAAGAAACTCAGTCAAAGTTGTTCAAATATTTTAATTTCTTCACAATGTGTGAACTATTATAGGAGAACAAGGTCTACTTGGCTTTGGAAAGCCAGACACCTGATGTAACAGGTTTTGAGTGAGTGATATCTTACAGGTTTTGTAACAAGTGAGATATCACTATTCATATTACCACACGGTTTGAGGGAATCTTAAATAATTGAAATGCAGAAAATCGTGCTTAAGCCTCTAAATATCTTGATTAAACCTGGCTGCTACTGGCTCGAGGCAAATTTATAAATGTTACGGCCTGCGCGTGAGAGGCATCCTCAGCTCAGATCTGTCTCTTTGTGAAGGGTTGAGGTCAACTCTGTAGCATCTCCTGTGCAACCGCAACCCATGATGTCCCAGGTGGACCCTCTAGTCAACAGCCCGACCACAGCTAGCTGTGCCACCTGTGCCATCTGCTACCGATCCACCCAATCAAAGATCCTATAAACGATGACTCCAGGAAGGTGTAAGTGACATTTATTGGTATTCACCTTGCTGTCACAACTGACCCAGAGCTGTGTCACAATGTGTACAAAGTGTACATGTAGTGGCTGGGACATGGGGTTTGATCACTGCAGTTATTTATCTTGATCCAGGAGAAAATACTGAAAAAGATCTCTCCTCAATCATCAATACGTTTTACGCACCTTTCATGTTGTTGTGTGGCTCACAGCTTTGCAGTAATCTAAACATACTTCCAAGAAAGATTCAACATAGGAGCTGGCCTTTGAAATATATACTGGGATAATGCAATGGTAATGATAATGGTAATGTTGTAATATGACAATTTTCTGTAATGTGTCAGCAGCACGTCCGCCTCTGACATCTATGACTTACTCAGCACTAAAAAACCAACAGTGTCTAGAATAAAGAAAGCACCTACACATTATGGTAGGTAGATACAAGATGCCTATTAATATTTGGTCACAGATCAATGTCCACAAGAGAAAGTACATGCCATCATCAGTTCAATAATAAAGTCTTGTGTTTGGAAAAACAAAAAAAAAGGAATAAATAAAACAACTGACCTTTTCCTCCGTCCCACAGTTCCTCCTGAAACACATTTTTAAATCCATCAAATCCAAACAGAATATTTTTTTCATTTTCAATCATGTCATTGTCATAAAAAAAAAAAAGATGGCTAGTTTTTTTTTTTACTTATTGGTTTTCATAGTGACAGGTAAAATGATATGTCTGGTCAGAGGCTTAGCGTCAACAATCACTGTGATATCTGATGTGAAGTGTTTCAGTGTTTCTTTGGACACAATTGATAGTCGGTACTGATGTATGAAATTTAGTATTCCAACCTGGGAAGATCAAAAATTCCCTCAAAATGTATAGCAAAACCCTTATTTCAAATGACTCCTGCAGCATAATGCACTTCTCCGTTCCCCATCCAGACGTTCAGTGTGTTCCAAATGTTTGATGTTTGCTTGTTGTCACTTTCCAGTAAACTGAAAAAGATGTCTGCAAGTAAAAATTGAGATTCAAAGCGTTCTGTTACAAAAATAGCGATGACATCACGTATGCTATTATCCATGTGATTCTACGGTCTATAGCCAAAGAAAGTAATAGCAGGAATTCATTTTATATTCAGTTCTGCTTGGTGTATTCTCCTGTGTAATTGAAATAGGGTTTTGCACCATTTGGTAGTCCCTTGTGTCCACGACTGTCAGCAGAGCTTTGCTGTCTGTGCAAGCAAAGGACACCAATATATTCAATAAAAACACTCCCTTCATGATAACAAAATACCAACATCATACATTGTGTGTACCATAACATATATGTGTTATTCGGCTTATTATTGTAGGTTTTGTGATGATTCAAAGGGAATCCTTCAAATATTGAAAATATAGTCAAGGTAGCCCGGACAGGAAGAACAAGGGTTCAGGATAGATACATTATTGATTGAGTGTTTGTGATCCAAGGTCTGAGGCAAAGATGTCATGTGTGCCTGGCGTAGATCCCGTATGTTGTTTGTGCATGTTTGTTCATGTTCTTTATCTTTTGAAGTATTGTGTTTACATAGATTATGACATGAATTCACACGTCACATGTCATTATTTATTTTGAAACCATTGAATTAATAATAATTGTTTTTGTCGGTGTTCTGTTATAATGGCATATTCAGAAAGCTCAGGGTTTCTTAGTATTATATAATATACAGTATAGTATAGTATAGTATTATTAGTAATATTAGTTAGGTATAGGTATGCCTGAAATGCATGGAATAATCAATCACATATTCCAGTTGATGGATGGCTTACCAATAACGGCAGTAAACACAATACATTTAAACAAGCTGCTTTCTTCCCTGCAGTAATAACAAGTACTCATATTCAGATTATAAGACTTATTATTACCAGGAATTACTTGGAATAATTTGAGCCTGAGCTGTGATATATTCACTGCATCCAATGCATATTGTATTGGAAACATACAGTATGAAAACAAAGCATGAGGAGGCATGCAGGATTGTAAGACAAAGAGTTGGACTGTTATTGCTGTGACCTATGCCGCTCAGTCAAGATGCACTCATCCTCTACACATTGGATGTTTTCAGCTCAGTAGTCCCCTCGCATAGACAGGAATGATCAATAAGGCCCTCTTTTACTGCTTCACTTCACAAGTGTCTGGTCCTGCAGCTCAGGAATAGTTTGACATGCTCAGACATTGAGGTAAACAAACTGAGAGTGGCAAAGGTACATTTAAAAGCGCCCAACAGGATGAATATTTTTTAACTTCCTACTTTTTCCTCTTCCTCCTTTTGTAAAACAGCTTTTTTCATTTTTAAATGTCTCTCAGGGGTGCACACATTTTTCAGCATTTTCTTTTTTTGCTTTATCACCAGACTACTTTGGTCTCTCATCTCTGCATGTCAACACTAAAATCTCTTCTTAAGACAGCAGGGAGGATAATTCCTCTACACCCAGCTTCACCTTATTCCTTTGGACAATTCCCCTGATGTGTTTTTTATCACCCTGTTTGGGGATCATTTCAGTTTATGTGTGTAGTCTTCCAGGACTCACAACCTGAGGCTTTGATTGTTTTTGACAGACAAATATGGTATGAGGTAAGAACCAGGGTTGGGGAAGAAAATCTAATCACATGAGAATCACGATTCTTATCTGTGATTCTGAATTAATTCACTAATGTCAAAAATGTTATGTTGACGGAACAAAAAAGGCGTAACTCAACCGTGCATGCACCCGACGATGATAAGCACATGTTCCTACACGTACCTTGTAGTTCATCTTTAAATAAGACAAGCGTTAGGGAGCATGTAGCATATACTTCACAAAAGTGTGGATACTTTGTTCACATCGCACAGAAGTGAAGTGAAGCTTCGAATTCCAGCAGTAAAAAACGAGAGCTTGACTAACTCACACTGCAACGCTTAACAAAACCCCCAGTCAAATGTGTTGGTGAGGAAAATAACTCGATCCACAGTCCATTTCATTAAAAACATCTGCGCCTGTTTAGTAATTTGGAAACAATGACCAATGTCACATAAAAAGTACGGTAACGTACTTACTATGTATTTTATACCAAGTAATAAAAGACATTTTGTACACAGGTTGTCATTGCAAGCTCTCAACCCACTATAAAGCCTCCCTCTTATGTATCTCTGGCAGTCTCAACACTACACGGAATCCTGCCACAAACTACGATCATCTATTTAAAAGCACATGTGCGAGTGCAAGCAAGCCTACAATTTAAAGATGGGTCTCAATGTCTGCTATTTCTCTTAACATGCAGCTCTTGCCAACCGAGATCGTTTCGCTTACATCTTGGGGAAAGTTAAGACATTAGGCTCGAGTCCAAATGAAGTCACAGTGAGTCATTAGTGTAAAAGTAAAAGCTGGTTTGTAAGTGTTTTTCTCATGTTGTTGTTTTGGGTTTGTTTAGTCCCAAGTCATCAAATGCTTAACTCAAATCTGAACACAAGCCCAAGTCCAAATCCACAGCTCTGTGTAAATAGCACAGAGTGAAATTCTTATTAGCCAAAGCTACTGTGTGGTAATGTTCACAGTGTGACAGGGAATCCAACACTGTAAAGACTTTGTGCTCATTAATACAGCTTTGAACAACATAATCTACATCTCTTATCATAGTTGAGGGCTTGCATTTAACAATTTACGGAACGTGATTAAAATCCTGTCCAAAATCACCCACAGCCATAATTTGCACTGTATTTTTATTTGACATAATTATCAGTTATTTAGTCATGCTTGGACGCTTTAATTGATGATTACACCCTAGGAAAACCATTAGTGACATTAATTTATAAAGAAAATGTCTAGAAAACACATAAGTAGACAGAGTGCTGCTCAATTGGTCCGCTATCCATCCCTTATTGTTATCTCTACCAGGCTAAAGCCTGGAGGGGAGCATGTGCATGTGCATGTGCATCTGTCTGTCTGTCTGTCTGTCTGTCTGTCTCTGTCTGTCTGTCTGTCTGTCTGTGTGTCTGTCTGTCTGTCTGTCTGTCTGTCTGTCTGTCTCTGTCTCTGTCTGTGTGTCTCTCTGTCTGTCTGTCTGTCTGTCTGTCTGTCTGTCTGTCTGTCTGTCTGTCTCTGTCTGTCTCTGTCTGTGTGTCTCTCTGTCTGTCTGTCTGTCTCTCTGTCTGTCTGTCTGTCTGTCTGTCTGTCTGTCTGTCTCTGTCTGTCTGTCTCTGTCTGTGTGTCTGTGTGTCTGTCTGTGTGTCTGTCTGTCTGTCTGTGTGTCTGTCTGTCTATCTGTCTCTCTCTCTGTCTGTCTGTCTGGACAGACAGTCATTGACTGCTGACTCTTCTTCACTGGTCGGGTTTGGAATCTTATTTCTGCTCGGGATTAGCATTTGTACCTGTTCAGATTTGCACGCCTAGGTAAATCCAATAGTATTTTGGATGTACTGTATGTTTCCATCAACACTGATGCATATGATGTGGTACAATAAGGCAGTGCGTAGTGTGTGTGCGCAGCAAGTGTGTGTTTTGTGCGTTAATTGAACATGCTCATGTTTTGAACTGAAATGATCCGTCGGTAACTATAATGAATGTGAACGTGAGCACTGTTAAGTCTCGCTTGGAAGAATATGAATATATTTTGTGTATTATGTGAACTTGAACTGCTGCATAATTTTCTTTAACTTGCATCTACAGTGTAGCTGCTCCTCTTTTCTTCCCTTTCTGCATGATATAACTCATTGTTTTAACTGGTGAAACATATACGCACACATTTTTTTCTTGACGTTTTAAAAGTAATCGATGTGATTCTATTGTAGTATGCAGTAATTCATTTAGCTTAGCAAGTGGGCAGTGGCAATGATTGGGGGATAAGGATGGATTGGTAGGAGGACAAGTACTACTGAAAAAGAATAGCTCGGAGCGGTTCATTTAAAAAATAAAATAAAAATACAGAAGAAGTGATTGTGAACTGGTTCATTTGTTGGGACTGTGGAGACATTCTAAATTGTGAACTATGCACGTGAACTAATTCATTATAATCTGTGTGGACTAAACTTTAAACTAACTCGTGTTAAGTATGAACTTGCACAATACTGGCGAAGAACTGAACCCTACTGAGTTCACTTTTTCTTATTCTAAATAGCATCTGATGACTTCAATTCATCCACAATGTGAAGCTGAAGAGCAAAGTCAGAGATGTGATTATTATTTACATTTATTTAAGGACAAATTGATAAATCATACACTATAGTGCCTATTTTTGCACATGCATTTTGTAGTGACTGCTTGTGATGTGCCCTTGGACTGTTGGCATTTATGATTAGTATAAAGTATAGGGTATACCATAGCATAAATCATGTCATGTGTCTGCAGGCTCTTACTCCAAACATTCACAGTGTCATTACTTTCTTGCTGTCACACTATCATCTAACGGTCTTTTTTTTTGTACTATTCTAAGAGTGACAGTTCTAGCTTGTTTTGTTGAGGCTTGTCTAGAGTAGAAGAGTGAAAGGCCCCAAAATGGGTGAACAGCTGTGGCTCTTGTGTCACTCCAGCTGTAAGCATTCTATATAAATGAGAAAAGCTGATTGGGTGTATGTAAGCAACAAATAAATGTGAAGGACGTTTCTTATAGCTGCCAAAACAGCCATTTGTTTCAGTGAATTTTCTATTTGAATTATTTTTTTGTCTGTTCTGCTCACTGTCAGAATAATTAGTGCCAATAATTAATGAATAGTCCTCCAGGTCATTTATTCAGCTACATACATTCAGACCACATTTAAAGACACTTTATCCTGACTACCTATCACTGTATATGTGCTTACTGTCAGCTACTTCACCGCTGGTGTTTCACAATCTTCCATTTATGGATTCCCACAGAACAAACTTAACGTGATTTCCATATTGTCTGATTTCTATCTCAAAATGTGAAGAGTGGAACAAAGGCACATTCACACAAGCCAGTTCATCTGTTTGAACAATCGACAGGCCCCCTCTTGAATATATCCCTCAATGCATGTTAAAACAGGCTTCAGCAGTAGATTATCACTTTAATACAATAGTGTGCATGTTTCCCATGTTAAGTTGTGGAATATACAAAATACCAATGTTAGATCAGGCAGTGAATAATAGGAGTGTAGTCTGCAGGGGAACACAGCCATTTAATGAGGAACAGTGCAGGCAGCCGCAGAGTATGGAAGAAAGGCGTGTTTCAAGCTTTTGTGTCGCTATGCACAGGATTGAACAGTGGTTGTTGTGGGTTATGAGAACACACTAGAGTGGAAACATTCAAGGTTAGAGCAATAGGCTTCCTCTCAAAAGTAACTGCACAAGTGTTTTCAGGTCCAAACCTTGCAGAGAGGTAGGATACAGATGCTACCTCTTCTGATGTGTCCTTGCAGTAAAAACATCAAGAAACAAACAAATAATCATAAGCTTTTTGCGGCCTGTAGGTTAAGTCTCACAACACTGTGCTTATATATTCCACTTAAAATAACCTTGCGATGACTTTCTCACATCTTCTATCAATAGCAATTGTGTGATGCAAGGCCGACAAAAAACCTAGTTTGCCACTGACAGATGTTGCCGGTATAATTCAGAGAGGAAAGTGTTATTTCCATCTGTGGAGAGGGGGAGGCTTTCTAGAAGGCTGAGTGTGCATATTTGTCAGTGTGGAAATTAAGGGCTCGATGGGAGGAAAGTAAGGTTTGTTGTGCCTGCCCGGTTTGTGTGTGTGTGTGTGTGTGTGTGTGTGTGTGTGAGTGTTGTATACTTCCAGGCAATAGAGTGCTATACACGATATTTGATCATGCATTTCATAATCATTAGGTGAGGCTCTGGCAGTGGCATCGGCCTCTCACAGGAGAGCTGCAGTTGTTTAGCTGCTTGTGCTACTGCAGACAGCTGTAAATAAATGAAGAAGGAGTAACTCCCGAGGGAGTGTGGAGACACGCACCCTGTGATTTGCTGACCAGTTTTGTTATGGTAGACTTAATTCTACCTTTTTTTTTAAGTCCATGTTTCATTTATTCATTCATCATGCCACAACTTCATCTTATATTAATTCCTGTCGTGGTAATACAGTTTTTCCTGATTAATCTTTCACCCATTTTACTCTACAGCCAGCACTGCAGCAGCACTCTACTTATTTAATTTGAGAAACAATCTGAAAGAAAAACTCAGGATAATAAATGTTTCCTCCTCTGGGACACTGTTGGGTACAGGTGACATCCATCTTTGTGGAACTGCAACCTCCTCTACCTAACTGATCTGGTTACACGTGTGTGTGTGTGCTGGGTTATATTAAGTCGCTGCACTGTTACTGCACTGCGCTTATGCTACACATTTAAATAATATGTTGTATTTATGCACCGCCATACATTTACATGGATAACACACACCAAAGGGTGACTAAAAGAGGTCGCACAATGAAACTTAAAATGAACACTATAAACAAAGGCTTCACTGAGCATATTCTGCTTTATGAATAGAGACATCCGAGCTACATCTGCATCTACATACACACATTCTTCCTCACAATTAGTCGCAAGGAGGTGGAGCTGATGAGGATGTCTCTGGTACGGCAAACAGAAAGGCATGTTCAGTTTTAGCTCCCACATTACAGTTAAGCTTTGCATACTCCTAATCCTTATTGTCTACAATTAATGAGTTTCTCTCATATTGAGAAACATGCAAATGGAGATTTCTGGTTTGGAGACTGCAATTATGGCAGAAGCAAAGGGATACGAGACCCTAATTATGTGCTATCATTATTGCCATGGCTACTGCTACAGTTGACTTAGTATGCAAGGAAAAGAGGAGTATAAAATATTATGCAATCCAGTGGCCGCTTGTGATACGATAACTCAAATATTAAAGGGGAAAACAGCACAAAGCACACATGATAATATACAGTAGAGCAAAGCTTACAACTAAAGTTGCATATTTTGCAATCCGTTTGTACTATGAAGTTAACATGCAATGTGTTGTACAGGAAACTGTGCTTTTCTTAGAATACTTAGATTTTTTAGCAAGTTGTCCTCCGAGATGAGGAAAGGACACAAGCACACAACGTGAAAGTTAGTCAGAAAAAGTGTTGAATCAAGCAAAACAAGTGCAATGACAAAACTGATTTGGTGTCATACCGCCTTGCATATTGCAACTCTGCACAAAACACAATGTTCCATTGTCATGGAAATGTGGAACTATTACATTCACCTCACAAAACACAAACAAAACCCATGTGCACTACCATTGTAGACACGGCCATACACCCGCGCGCACAAAGGTTCATTGCGTTCCACATTAACAAACTCACTTTTGTCAGCTTGAGCATTGAATTTAATCTGCTTTGATTTCTCAGCAGACAGAACACGCAAGCTGTATTGTGAGTGCCATCATTTCAAAAGAGCTTGGTGGGCAGAACTTCCTTTTGACAAAGGATAAAACACAGTCTTACAGACAGAATCGATGCATTACTTCTAAACTAGCATTCCCTGTATCTCTGTCACCCTCCCTGTATTCAAATAAAAAGATGATGTCTATCACAGAGTAGCATCCCCAGCATCTTCTGCTCTACAACCTTTTGCATGGCCCCTTACTCCAGCTCAAATTCATACGCAGGAAGATTGCTCAAATGTATGATATGCGGAGCAATGTAGCCAACTCGCCGTGCACTTTTAACTTCAATGTCATCCACCAGTAGATTTCCCTCAGGGCTTAACTGATTTGTAAATGGCGCAGTTTGCTCCTTTGTGCTGCTTACAATGTGCCTTTGAAAAATGGTGAGAAAATAATAAGTTATATTCCCTTTTATCCCACATTGTGCCACTCAGTGCACCTGGGGAAGTGTAGCCCTTGCATGATAAGATAAATATTGAAAGAGAAACCGAATTAATTGAATGTTTCAATATTTTCCTGTCCCTTTTCTTCAGTGCTGTACAGCACACATTGTCTTGCCTGACATTTATGGACACACATACATAAGTAAAAACTCATGCTAAACATATCATTTATGGCTTACAGATGACTGTCAGGAGCAAAGCTCATTATAATCACCAATGAATAAATATGAATTCATTAAATATTCATCCTTTTTATATTGATCTCATGAAGGGATTAATCCCAAACCCCTTCTCAAGAATACCATAACATATTAATGACAGGTATAACCCACAGCACTCCCATGAGGGGGTGAGAGAGGACAGAGGCTTGGAGAAAAGGATTAGAGCCATTTATTGTACATTACAAGAGGTTATAATGTCCACATCAAACTTTAAGACTTGACCTCTGACACTTTCCCTGTGTGAAGGACCCTATGTAATCAGCACATCCTTTAAAATGTGTCATTGCCCCACAAGGTTCACCGCATATAATCTAGCTCACGTACTGCTGCCAGGCACAGTGCACGATTACAGGGGCAACTCTTTCCCCTAAGAGGCCTGTGGTGAGCTAAGCCGGGTTGCACAACCAGAGCCAAAGGATTCTGGGTAGTTGAAAGCAGCTTTTCCGTCACAGCTACCTTCAAAGACCAGGAAGCCATCCAGAACACAGGGACATAGGATCAAAGGCCCAGAGAGCTCTCGCTAATTAGTAGGTGGGAATCCTTTAAATGCACCACATACTATTGTCTGCCACTGTCACATTAGCGATAGCAAAGGTTGAGAAAAAGAGGAAATAAGAGGACGTGGCAGGTTGAGGGAGGAAGAAAGACGGAGGGGAAGAGAGAGGAGGAGAAGGACAAGATGAGAGAAGGGACTAGCAGTCCCATTGTGTAGAAGTGAATGTTTTGTGTGTGCGTCGCATTGTCCCAAAGTGAATGGCATGCGTAGGTGTACGCTAATGTAAGCCGAGAATGCAAAGTCACATCACCCCTTTCTCCTTGCTTACAATCTCCCATAAAGCAGCGGTGCCCTCCATCTCAATGTCTCTCGTCCGACACCACATCTGCTCCCAACACATGGTCGTGATAGAACACCATCGAATCATCATACCTTACAGGGTTGGGGTTTAATGTTGTTGTTTTGTTAAGTATTCCCATAGGTTCTAATATGAGACTTTGGACAGGCACCAATTGTGTTTAAAGTTGTAAGTACCACACCTTTCTATAAACTGTTCACTAATGTCCAAATCCTTGTTAATCTGCTAAATACCACACCTGTATGTTCACTGATGTCCAAACCCTTAATCTGCTGCAATTACTAATTACTCAAATGGACAGTTGCAATGATGTATAGCTTTGGTAAAGCTGGACCACATGCTGCTGAACTGAAAACGCACATATTTACAAAAAGGTATTCATGCATGTTGAATCATAAAGTGTGTGAGTGGTAACATGTGTGTAGCCCACTAACAGACTTCACTTTTGGTTTACTCTGAGCAGGCTCCTGATTAGCACCTGAATAAAGGCCTAATCAGGGAGTAACATGTACCATAAATGAGCGCAAATCCCTCCTTTCACTCGTCTGCCTCTGAAATTATTGAACCATGGACAAGGGACGAGCCTGACCGCCTGAGGACTACACTCACACTCACAGAACTTGAGTTTTATCCAATTAACTTCTATTCATATTTTGTATGTGCTGCAGCCTCCAACAGGCTTTAGACAGCTGTTCTGCTCGCTGCACCTATATGTACAGTATATATGTTACGTGCTATGTTCCAAAGAGCAAGAAGGCAGCCCTGAGCCAGATGGTGTTCTGACTAAAGTGGCACTGCACCGAGCGAGCCACAGCTAAGGTATAGCAGGAAGACCACAGACAGATGTTTCTACTGTGACACTGAAAGCTACGTGCAAAACTGATGAGGCAGCGCCCCTTGTGGCGTGTTCTCCAAAGGACAGTGATTCACTGCCTCTTACATCTTCTGAATGGCTTCATGCTGCCACATAGCAAGTTGAGAGGCCCTTGGTCCACGACCCCGTGGCAGACGAAAAGCTGGCAAAAAAAAGGACAGAAGTCAAGACAAAATGCCTACATCGCACAAGCGAGGGGTCACCTTCTCATGATCCTACTCAGACTCAGTTTTAGAGTGAAGCTGACAGTTTGTTGTCCCTCTGCATACTGGTGGTTTCCCCTGCCTCCCATCTCATATGCCTGGGGTACAACCAGACTGGTAGTGCAGTGGTGAGCGTTTGTCAGCGCGTGAGCTGTCGATATGCTGCACCCGACAGGCCTCTGGCTCTGCGCAGTTTTCCTACCTTGTTAAGTCTGACACTGACAAGAAGCGACTGGGTGAGAACTGACACACAGAGGAAAATTCACGGCTAGAGCAAATATTTGACGATGTGATTTTCGTTAGATTGGAGATGGAAGCTGATGTTGACATTTGTGTAACATCTGCACAGTCTGGTCGTCAGAGTCTGTCTCCCCCTAGTTGTATCTCTCTCTGCCTCTCTCTCTCTCTCTCTCTCTCTATGTTTCCACAGCAGTAATGCTGTAAGGAAAAGCCTCTTTTTTTTGTACAACTGTGTAGTTAGGACACTCTTCTGTGTAAAAGGAATTTTACTCCAGCTTGAGGGTGAAATGCAACACAGTTTGTGTAAAAACATATACTATATATATATTTTAGAATGTAATTGGTTGACAGCAGGTCATGAGTTTTTAAGTGCCTGGTAAATCCCAGGTACATGTCATGTGGAATCCTGATAAGCATGTCACTGCTTATTGCCAATACACAGCTTTACATATCACCACATGCAGACCTAAAGCATACATTGTGTATTACTGAGCCAGAAAGGAGTCTTCATGTTGAGATAAGATTAAAAAATAGGAAAGCATGGAGCATTGGTGCACAAACTATGCCTTTGAGGGTCATGCAGTAAATATAAACATTTAAACAGGGAACAGGGAAAATATGACAGAATATATTATTAAATCCTATCATTTGGAAAACTTCTAAAACCTCTAACAGACTTTGAACCAGAGGTGTTTGCAACTATCTCTGTGTAAGAGATATAAAGTGTCAGAGAGGGGACAGAGCATGAGTATGAAACCAGCCAGATGTTTGAAAGGGGAATTGAATGTTAAATCACTCCCTGTAGTAAAATGCACAAACACACTACAATCTGACAGAAGGACGAGCAGAAAAGAAAGAAAAGTAAAACATTAAAACAGAGTGCTGTAGGTTTCTCCTCAGAGTCTGCGGTGGTTCCAGCGGGGCCATGAGAACACACTAATGCCTTTAATGAAGAGGGCTTGTTCTTAATTAAGATTAGATTTCTGTTTTATCTAGCGTCCACATCAAGGATCTTTTAGTTCCAGTCTGAATGCCGTCTCATTGTGGTCCATTATGTGGTTGATCGACCATGTTAATTTAAACTGCATGCCATCAGTTAGCTGGTATAATTCTCATAGACCACAGTGCAGCGCCCCTTTCGTATTATGTGTTAAATGTCAGGAGGCAAAAAAAGAATCCTTTTAGATTTAGAAGACAGTGTGTGTGTGTGTGTGTGTGTGTGTGTGTGTGTGTGTGTGTGTGTGTGTGTGTGTGTGTGTGTGTGTGTGTGTGTGTGTGTTTGTGATGGCATAGTAAACATTGTTACACCTTTGGATCGGTGTTCGTGTTCCACATGGTCAGACATGTCACATGTTTGACCATTTGACCGTGTTAGGTAGGACTGTATGTCTGACAGCTTGAGCGTACTCCGCCTCCCTCCTGCATGATAGGCTAGCAGAAAGTGCCTTTTAGTGCAATTACATGGGTTTCTACACATCAATTAGCAATCCAATTAAGTCTTGATGTGATGAATAGCGGTGAATAGAAGTGGAGGAGCTACTGATCTTGCTAATAATGATCTTGCCGATTACGCTGATCAGTCAGTGGCTAAGAGGACGGACACGCCAAGGTCATCAATTAACACACAGAGGAAGCAGCGGGAAGAGATAAAGAGGCTGATACACAATCTTATCATATGGAGAATAATAGCAGTGTAAAAGTTAAGTAGTTTGTAATTCCTACACGATACCAATCCTAATGCATATCTCTTCATGGTGAGAAGCAAGCTGCGGTGTTTTAACTGAATAGTTTTGATGAGGGAACAACGCATCCATGACAGATGAATGAATAATATGTTTTTAGACTATTTTTGAGTTGGTTAAATGAAAATTAATGTACTTTAGCAATATCGCAGCTTCTGAGTCCAAATATGTTCCACAATTAATTTGTCATATACTTGTTTGTGGGTGTTTGTGTGTGAATTTAGATTTGTAGTTCTTTTATATTTCATTTTATTTTATTCTTACTTGCACAAACATAAGACTGCATCAAATCCAGATACTGAAATAAATAAGAAATGTGACTGGAGAGACCAAGAAGCCACAGGCTTATGAACCTCCACTGAACTTAAGGTGAAGACGAAAAGTTAAAACTGGGAATAAAGAAAGAAAAACTAAAAAAGAAAACTAAGTTAACATAATTTTGAAAAAACCCTCATACGCCTGTTACTGAGTTCTGCATTCTACAAGTTGCAAAGTCAAGTTAAAAGGACAAATTCATTATTATTCTGATTCACGAATGAGAATGCTGTTCAGCTTGTTCAACCTTTTCCCCTTATGCCACCTTTAGAGTACTGAGCACCTTGCTAATATTTGAGGGTTCACGCACTACTTGGTTACTCTGGGCCACTGGTTAATTCTATTTGGGTCAGTGACTTTAATGAATTAGATTTTATTCCTTTTTCCGCTCTCTCCCCTTCCCACTTTGTTAAGCTCTGATTAGATATTTTAAGACTTGAGCTATGCACTCCCTACAAAGTGAGGTTGTGGGAGTTAAATTATTCTAAAGGAACAGCAACAGAGATATAGTATATGGTGTTAGTTTGGAAATCAGATATCTGCGTGTTAACTGTTTCAAAAGGAGCTTCCATCATATTTCAAAGGAGGAAATGTAACACTTTACTGATGTGACTTGTTTTAGAAGTATTCTGTGTGCTTTAAAAACCTCGAGTGAAACACTTTACATGTCTGTGAATCTGTAGGTGGACTTGGGGAAACACTCCTAAAGAGCATGGCAAGTTGTAATGTTGCATATCTTGCTCATAATAGAATACATTTCAAATATCATGGTTAAATTAGTGTTATTTTATGTAATTAAATTAAATGTGTTAGCCCCCTTATTCTCTGGTACCTGTTGTCATTTCCATTTTCCATATTAATTTCCTTAAAAAAAGGCACATTGTCGTCGTCGAGGAATTATTAGACTCAGCAGAGGGTTTGAGGTCGTGCATGCGAGTGTGGATGACTGAACACCTGTGGTCGCAGCAAGTTCTTTTCATTGCGAACGCACTTAAAAAGTAAATGTATTTTTACTTTTATGTTTCGGGACTGGTTCTCAGGCTTCTTACCGATCAGGACGCACATGTCAGGGTGGCTGCAGCCTTTACCAGCTTTAGAAAATGAATATTTATACATTATAAACATAAAAAATTATAAAATCTCAGTTCCTCAGTACTTTGTTTGAGCAACTAAATATTCAACCCTTCTAACACCTATGCAAACTGTACACATCCTACATCATTACATCATGCACTGGTCCATGTTGAAAAAACAATATGTTTGCCCTCCACCTGTTGCATAATTTTTCCATATGTGTGTAATTCTTTGAACGCCTTTACAAATTAAACATTTCATTTCAGTGACCGTTTCTACTGACACTTCTGTGTCACCCACTTGTTGGTAATTGCTCCTCACCGTCAGATCAAAGGAGCAAAGGAACTCTCGTAACCATGAACAGAATATGTGAAGCACAAGTCATTAAGTCAGCTGGAAACTTAACAAACAAATGTCAGGTCTTGTCCATTGTCTTTAAAGGGTGTCTGTGTAGATGATGACTGTGTGTGTGCATCTGCACATGCAAATACTGTCCTACCTCAAGGCAGATCATTGGTCTGGTTGTTATCTTGTCCTGTTCTATAAAAAAGAAGGAACAAAGAAACTCCTCAGTAAAGAGTAAAATAAGATTTACTGTTGGAAATGAACATGATGTTTAACCTTTGTTCATCAAACAAATGGTTATAAAGTTCACTCTTGTATTCTCAAAGCAAACTTCAAATATTAAAATGTTGCTGTAACTCATTACAACATTTTTCTTCCTCATTAACCTACAAAGTACGGCAGCTTTAACCTTATTAGTGTCCAGTTAAGCAGTTAACAATAACTTCATTTCACTTTCAAACAGTGATGTAGGATTCAGCATGAAACGTTGCTCCTCACGCACATCGCCTAGCAACATCAGTGTCTGTAATGGTGCATGGGCTGCGTTTCTTTCAATTAGAAGTGAAAATGGCCTGTTAATGACTTGTTAGAGTAGTGTGAACTGATATCATTGTTACAAACATGTTTACGCTTTTTCTTCTCACCTATGATGTGGACACATTCTGAAGCCAGTTGATGTGCTGTGAACTGTCACTCAATTTAAGTTAGGGGAGGGCGCCTAATGGCGGTATCTGATTGACTAATCATGTTCAACACCTCCAAGACATTGCTTCTGATTGACATTTTTCTCTCCCTTTATCTCATCTTTGTAAGTTAGTGCAGCAATATTGTTTTCTTATCTTATTAAAAGTACTCATTATTGAGCAGAAAGGCTCCTGTTAGTATTATTTAATCAAGTGGGATTATTGTTGGATTATTATTACTAATGCTTTAATGCTTAAGCAGCATTTTAATGTAGTCGTTGGTATCTATTCAGCAGTCTCGGGTAGTTTAACTACATATCTTTACATTGTGCTTTATAAACTCCTCGTATCTTTTGTATGTCTGCCAAATAACTGTACGTGGGGGAAATGTAGTGGGATAAAATGTAGAGCTGGAAATATCAAGTAGCACAAAAGGGAAATACTCAAGAGAAGTAGTAGCTACTGTATGTCACTCAAACATTTCCTGGGCACAAGTACCATCCCGATACACCACAATGAAGCGTGATAGCACTAAACCTTTTGAAATACATTTCAGCAAAGCAATAGTATTTCAGAATGCGATGTCTTTAGTTGACAGCGTACAGTAGAGAGATGACAAGAAACTAAGGGAGAGAGTTTGGGGATGACATGCAACACAAAGGTCCCCAACTCGAACCTAGTCGGCCATTTAAACTCCATAGTAACCAATCTTATTACATCAGAGTTTAAATCCACATATTTCACTTTTAAACTCATGTCTTGCTATTTTGTAAAGAAATGTGAAGCAGGACAATTAATGCCACAACAGAAGGATGTGACAAAGTTAGATGATACATTCAAAGACGTTAATGACTTATTTAATTAACAGGTCTCCTGTTTGCTGCAAACTAATTACTCTCACACTTCTGTACAGTCTCTGACAATCACTACTAAGATTCTCCAGTTTCCACACTGTTGTGGTAGACCTACAATACAGGTCTAATACAGATATACAAGTTCACAATACAGTCCAATACAATAGCCATACAACAAGCATGAATTCTACCTTACCTTGTTCAGATGGGAAAAGCACGATACAGAATGCTTTTGAACATAGACTTTTCTCTTTGTAGTCTCTTTCATTTACTCAGAACAGAAGTTCACAGTTTAAAATGTGCATTTCCGTAGGAATGCTTCTAGTGCCTTTGCACCAGTAAAGAGGATATATCTAAACTCAAATTGTCCCAGGTTTGGAGTTGAGAGAGTGTTCTGTGTGCGAAACAAGCCCAGTGGAACGCGGGTGAGAAGCAGCTGGGTTGGTGGTATTACATGGGGGTGCTCATTGTACGGTGGGTAGGCCATCCATCAGGGAGACTGAAGCTCCCAAAGGCGGTCTCTTTGAGTGTGCTGCCTGGCCCCACTGCTGCACACACACCCTTAGCTTGCTCTCGTTATAAACAGACACACATGCACATTCACAGAGAGCCAAAACACATACACACAGACACGGACAAAATACTATTATTACCACATAAAAAATGACTTTGAAGGTAAAGTAACTAAACCACAATAAGATGACTTGGACTCTGGAGCTGCCATCGTATTGTAATCCAGTTTTAAAAGAAACAGGCACCTCTGTTAGTCCTCAAAACAACTTGAGGTAATTAACTGTTTGGGGACTGATGCGCCATTCAGGTGCTACTTATTTAGCATTTCTGGATGACAAGATCACTGAGAAGTTGAAATAATCCACATGAACAACAACGAAACGACAAGCACATAAATTAACAGAAAATAGCACAGATTAATTTATAAATTCAGATTTTTAAAAAGGTTGTAAATTGGTCTGACAGACATATTTTATTATTATAATTTGTCAATTAGCAGCTTACAGTGAACTAACTACAGGGACAGTCCTCCTGGAGCACCTCGGGGTTAAGTGCCTTGCTCAGGGGCTCAATTGTGGCAGCCGCTGGTATTGAACTCACGACCTTCAGGTGTTGCATTTGGAAGCCGTACTACTAGACCACCAACCACAGACGTAACTCAACATAACAAGCTCATCAAAAAGGAATACAAAGTAAAATAGTAAAAGAGTAAAATATGACTGTAATTAATTATTTTTTCCTTCATCCAAAACAGGCTTTTAAAAAAAGCCAGAACATACCTTCAACCCACAATGTGTGCTACCAGCTGTTAAACACCAGAGTTGGCTCTACCCTCTCATTATTGTCTTTTGTTTGGAGATGAAAACACCCCCATACACATACGTGTTGTCAGGGGCACCGGCGTTACTGAAGCCTTTAATGGCTTTCCAGATCACCAGTGTGAAGTATATTTTCACCTCCTTTTAACCTGAAGGCCTTCCATCGTGATGAATAGTGCAATATTTCACTACATATACTTCAGGGTTTGTATGACAGCTTTGCAACCGAATCTGACATAACTGTTAAAGGCAAATAGTGTGATGCTGTGTATATGGTTTGGTGTTTTGGGCTATTTTGTCCACATTCATTCATTGAATCTTGTTTTAATCTCTGTAGACCTTTGAGAGCAGCTTTGATGTTGGGAATATGCAGCACAATTAAACAATTTAACAGCAACTGCAGGGGTGAAAAAATGGATGCTAATGTAGTATCTAATTGAGTTTTAAGATATACTGAAGGAAGTTCCATGTGTAGATAAATCTGAGGGCGGAGTGATATACAAAACCTACGGGTTTAAGAGTTGGAGCAGCAGCACGTCTCCATAGTAATCCAAGTTTTCAACAACAGACTGCTTTTGCTCGACAGGTCGATAATTATTGGAATCAGTTATATGCACACCTTTATGAATTGGATATACATAGGCCGTTTTCCAGGCACTAGGAAGTATACCTGTTGATGAAGTGGAATGTATGCAGGATTTGCTCATTAATTAATGGAACATCTATCCTGAGAAAAAATGTATCCCCTCCTGTTGATAGATTAATAGATTGAAATGCTGCCAAAACAACACTAGAAGAGACGAGCTGGCATGTGCAAGCCTTACAGCGTGCACATGTTCATGACTGTTAAGAGGGAGTCCTGTATAAATGTTATGTTACTCCTATTTCGGATATGAAATGTTTGTATTTGTTGCTTACAGAAATCATGTTATGTATGTTCACCATTATCTACATTTATTTTTATTTTATGTTCGAAATAAAGTATATTCAGTTCAATTCAAACAGCAAAGTGTGTGATCACACACGTCACCCGTCTCTGCAGGTCCCTTTGGGGTCACTTATACCCAGTGGTGGGCCGTCAGGGCCAGCACGGCCTTCTCTGCTGGCCTAAACATCATCAGAATATAAATGTAATTTTTATATATTTTTTCCACAAATATGTATTAAATTATTCCCCATAGTCTATTCTCTTCATTTCATAGCTTTCCTCTTGGTTGCGCTGCTTCCAGCCTCAGATCGAGATTTGAAGGTCTGGCCTTTATGTTAGAGCTTTTATCCAATCCTATTTCAGCCATGATGTGTTGCCAGGGTCCACGAAATCTGCCCTGAGGCCTTCAGAATCAACAGTGCGGGCGCCTGTCGCTTAAAGTGAACGGAGACAAAACTGTGGCGTTAACCAATCAGATTTCGAGTTGGGGACATCGGGGCCAGCTAGCAGGCGTACGATAACGTCAGCACGTCCACGTCTTTTGATTGGATACGCACTATTGAGAGGCAGAGCTATGCAGAGCTAGCAACTGACCTTGAACGAGCTAATTTGTGTAGATTTCTACATTTCTTTTTTTTTCAACCCACAATGGCTGAAGGAGGACAAGAGATCGATGTGGTCGCAGATATAATTACAACGCCATTTTTAAGACGAACTTCAAGTGAACGGCCAACCCCGACGCTAGCAAGCCTATCACAGCTGGGAAAAGGGTTTGTCCGCCACTTTCAAATCCCTAACTACGAGCGGTACCCCCGGCTCACAGCCTCCGAGAGGCACTGCACATTGTACTGGTGGGAATGCCTGCTATTTACAACTAAATGTTTCGTAAATATTATATAACTCTGTTGTTAGGGTGATGCAACGCCCGGTTATACTGCGTTTCTGTCTAAATGTATAGTTTCTAGAGCCATGGCGTCATAATGATGGTATTAAGAGGTGGAATAATTCAGCTAGGACTGTGTAGGACATCACTGAAGGCCTAGGTGTGACATGCACGGCCCGCCACTGCTCATACCAGTGGTCCCCAACCACCGGTCCGTGGGTCATTTGGTACCGGGCCGCACAGAAAGATTGAATAAAAAAATATTTTATTTTGAAAGAGGTTTTATTTTGAAAAATCACATCCGTCTGTGCGTCTGTGTCTCTTGACACATGTCAAGACCATAGGTCAAGACGCTCGTCTCAGTCACGTGATACTTTCCTTCAAAAATTAAGCCCACAAGCAACAATGAGTGGAAAACAAACATCTTTAAAGAGCTTTTATGGAAAAGACCCAATGAGGAGGCATTTAAAAGACAACATCAGGTGTCCTACTTAAATATCGCTACAGGTGATTCTCATGCGCCGCTCTGCATAATACAGGCTCGCACATGAGGCAACGAAGCCTTCATAATGGCTTCGCCAGCACCTGGCGTTAAAAGACAAGCCCTTGGAGTTTTTTGAAAGAAAAAGACATGAACAAGAACATAAACAATTACTGATGTCCACCACATAAACACATGCGAGTGCACGGAGAGTGTCATACTTAGTGATTAACTGTATCGCTAAGAGAAGAAACCTTTTACCATTGGTGCAGAATTTATACCCCTATATTGGACGGGCTTGTTGCAGAGACACAAGCTCAGGACTCCCACTACTTCAGCGTAATGGTGAGTTTTTTTTATTCACTTTATATTTGTTTTTATGCCGGTCGTATTATTTTCATTCAAATTTCATTCATATCATTCGACTTTCTCTTTATCTCTGTTCATTTCTCATCCCCATTTGGAAAATGAAACATCGCTCATAACTGTTAAATATGTATTTAAATCATGTACTACTTTTGCCAACCATTCAAAGGTGAAATACAGTTTGTTGCTTTCATAATGAATGAAATTATAGACCTGGACCTTGTCATTTGAATAGTAATTTACACATGCAGTATTACAGTTGCATTTATTTAACTTTCTTTGCATCAATTCGTTTTCTGAGAAATGTGCCTATCATCATTCTGTCTCAAGCTCCCCTGAAACTGCATTTAAATATGGCTGATTTTCTACTGCGTATATGTGCAGTGAACCAAACCAGCCAGTCGTGAAACATTTCAATAATCTCACAAAGTGAATCCTCCTACATGTAGCACATTTGCATATCATGAGAGAGTGTCTACATTGTCAAACCAGATTTAAGAAAGGGAAAGAGGCTTACAGTGGGGTACACGGTGTCTATGTGCATCACTTTAGATACGAGACAGTGGAAAAAGCAAGTATTATCTGGTCGCCAAGCACTCACCACGAGCTTCATTTCAGTGATCCATCTTTGAAATCTGTACATAGTCCTGTGATATAAGAAAACCAACACGCTGTCATGTGGCGGGCATGAAAAGACAGAGGCAAAGGATCTCATGAATATCTGCTTTATTAAGTGATTATGCATATTCCATTATTCATCAGATGAATTATTAAAATGAAGTGATCTATGTTCTTCGCTGCATAGCTCCAACACCTTCACTGTAAAGGTGTGCGCTCTGTGTCACTTTTAATAGCTGAAGGACATATATGGGAGAAGACTGAGTATTTACACTGACCAAATAAAGAATTATGTGCAGCATAATTCAACTCGCAGCTTCAATGACACAGTTTTTTGTAATGTGTGTGTGAGACATTGCACATTTGCAATTTGGTGTTATAGCGTGGTGTCATTTGTCTGGTATAAATGAGGTGACAATAAATACGTTGTTTATATTTAAAGCAACAAGAAGCTTAAAAATAACACAGATTAAAAGAATATTGCACATTTTCATCATGTTTTGCCAGGGACAGCTGCCTTTTCATTTATTTCCAGGCACTGTTCTGTCCGCATCATTACTTTGTATGCATGCTATAGCTAATTATTTTTATTATTTTGAATGATTTTAGCAAGGTGTGAGATGAGGTGCCATGTTTCTTTGGCTCCAATATAGATTATAGTTCTGTTGCCTGCACCACAGCATGCCATGTGTGTGTGCTTCCCAAACACTGTACCGACGGTGGCCACAGATTAAACAACATAGTACAGATCTTACCTAACAACCTGGATATACTGTCATAAGTGACAGCTTGTTTATCATTCCCCCAGTTATTGTTGCTACAGGCTTTATTTTTAGTACAGCACATAGGCCTATGCAGTTTACAATAACACTGACAATTCTTAAAACAATGGTCTTTGATTTTAGAAAGACAATTTAAAGCCAGCAACAGTGGATAATGGTTGTGTTTTGCACTGTTACGAGATTGGGTGCAATTGTTTCTGGTCTAAGAAGACAATTCTGAAGTTTTAACACAATAAGCAAAGGTTGAGTCATTCATTGGAAAGATAATCAACAGTATAATCACTGTGGCAGTGCTTTCCACATCAGACAGTTAAGTGTGTGGCTGATAAAGTATATGGAGAAACAGACAGTGATGTTCTGTTCATATTGAAACAGTAGGATGCTGATGTACCAAACGTTAACTTGTACATCATTAATATCTAGCCACATTCTGAAAACGTGGCGTTCTTCAGTATCCTTACGCCGTTAACAACGTCTTTGTTTTTCTAATATTCTGTTTGCATCGTGTCCTGTCTGTTTGATTTGAGAAGCGTTAAACCTTGGATTCCACAGCTCTACTTTTCCGAGCCTTTTCAAATGTTTCTCCGAAGCCATTTGTCTTTATTCATTTAAATAAATGTAATAACTTTAAATCAGCTGCACGATGTCACTTACGATGTATTCTTATATAGAACAATTAAATTAATCTGAATTTAGATTAGGTTTGCTTTGAATTGAATCAATTATATGCATTATATATATATATATATATATATATATATATATATATATATATATATATATTAAAGTATCCAGTATGGTATGTTCCCCGTCTTTTTCTGTCTCTACGCTCCCTCAAATCTGTCTCTCAAAACCTTTAGAATTCACAAGCCGCACCGAAGAAGAAATAATTCTTCTTCTCTTCTCTTGCTGTCATAGTTTGAGAAATCGAATTGTCCGTGAAAATGATAAAAATAAACATCTGCAGTTGTAATGACTTCATTATACCTTACATGAACCTAATCAGCAATATATTGTCTCACTCAGATTGTATTTTTTCACAGGCTTGATACAAGGCAGACATTAGTGATCCTTATTAGCAGCATGTTGACTCACCGTGTTTCTGTGTGTGTGTGTGTGTGTGTGTGTGTGTGTGTGTGTGTGTGTGTGTGTGTGTGTGTGTGTGTGTCATATCTTTAAAGTAATAAAACAAAGCCATTATGCTTGTCAGATTTCTTCTCTCTCTAGTATTGAGGTGTAATTATCAAAACATTCCCAATAACTATCATATGACAGATGTCCAAGTACATCAAGAGCTTAAATTTGCCATCAAATGAAACATGCTCAATATGTTTACATGTATAGAAGCACAACACAACTTCTCTCCTTGCACTATGGTGTCTGATGTTGCTCTTCTTCCAAATAAATGGGTTACTTTGAGAACGTGTTGACACGTTGTGATATCAGGCATAAAAAGGACGTCTGCTTATTCATTTGTCATCTCACCCAGAACATACAATATGCAATGCTGCCAGCCAATACATTCATTAAAAGCAGGATTACCTTAATACTGGGATGATGTTGTCAAACTCTGCAAACAATATTTCTGCTGAAGCCAAAAAGGAGTCTTTCACAATGTTTGAGTCTGAGAAGTTTTATTTTGCCCGATCAAAAATCCATGCGATGTCAAAAGATGCCTCAGTTAATCGTTAGGCTGTATTAGTTGTCCTGTGTACGAGCCTTTGTTGTCCAGAAAGAGAAGAAGAATTTTGGATGCGTCGTTTGGAAATGCCGCTCCAAATGACTTCGCTTGAAACCGAGAGCGGATTTGTTTGCACATTAAGAACGAAGGGTTCGACTCGTGGAGGACAAATAAAAACTCCTCTGTCCACTTGTCTTGAAATGTCCTTTGCTCGTCTTGTATGGCTCGTACTTTTCTTTTTTTAACGGGAGCAGCTGTTGTCTGTCCACAAACCACATCTCCAGCATCTTCCTCTCGATTTGTGGTTGTTGGATGGGCCAAAGCCAAATCTTAATTTTGCTCGTTTGTCACGCTTTGTTTCTGTCCACCTGGTGTGCAACTATTTTTTAATAAGAAATCGATCCATTTTACGTCTGTAGAAACACGCGCTAACTAGCATGTAATGGTGAAACGAGTCGACCGGGGCCAAGCTAACGCGAGTATGAAGTGTCCAGGTTGGTCGTAGTATCCTCCAATTTAAATGCTCCATTTTAGCGATATAAATTATTTTTTAGCAAATGTCCATATTCATAAGCATGCTTATGATAACATATGTTTAATGACCTTAAGTTTATTTATTTCTATACTAACCCACCATGTATCTACCCGTCCAAGAGCACATTCACCATTGTAGTGCTGATAGACCGCCAAAAACGGGCAACTCCGCAGTGAGTCAAGTGTTGGCCGAGCAAGTTTAAATATCTTGTTTCTGGTCTATATTTGCATCTTTTATCAATTATTATTACATATTATTGTATTATTATTTGTAGGCTAATAGAGCAGACACTTTCAGTGTTTTAATGGGTTGTATGTAATAGCCCTGCTTGGTTTTAGTGTTTTTACGAAATATCTGTATTGACTGCCTAGTCATATCTATCACCCCTTTATTTAACCCACTGCCACGCGAGCCACCAATTAACGCTTGGCGAGCCGCAGGAGGCTCGCGAGCCGCCAAATGAGTAACACTGCTCCACACCCTTATTTCTACCTGGCTACATAAATGGCAAACTACTTCCCACAATGAAACTGAATTTTGGCTTTGGACTACATCGTGACGTGTATTATTATCCGTAATTATATACGTAATTCAGAGGGATACGGGGCTGTTGCAGCCATGCCAAGGTGGGATTTGTCACATAAGCTTTGTTTGCCAGGGAGAATATTATAATGAGGGATAAATGACAAGTTATTGAGCATTAAACAGACTGCCTAAAATATTTGATTTAATTTAATGTTAATTTCCACTAAATGACTGTAGGTATAAATGTATGATTTGGTGTTGATAAAGGAGGTTGTTTTTTTCATTTTAGACATCATTACGGTTCGCCATTGTGTTGATAGCTTGAAGAGCTTTCAATGAGTGTATTTTCTGTTTTGCAAATTTGAACACAGTTTTTTGTCTGTCACTTATTCTCAAAACCTGCCTTTTGTTTTGAACAATGCATCCAAATAATTGACATAAACTATAATACATTAACCAAAGATACATTTTCTGAAACTCAAAATATGTTCAAAATGATTTTAACATTACCACAGTGTTAAATGATATGCTAAACTGTCTGTTTTTTTCGGTAATGTACCTTAGCCTGATTCCTCTTTTCTATTCTGTACACGGCGTGCATTAAGAATTCCAACTGCATACAGTTTACTGAGTATACTGAAGCACTCACACTCTAGGGCTTCAATTTCCCCTCACTTGAATATCCCTTTTGTTTTCAAACTTACAAACCTGTTCAAATGTTACAACTTTGTAAGGAATGTCAGTAGTCCCCTGTCTCTGGTGAGAACTGAGCAAATGTGCCAAAATAACACACCATGAAAGACATCGCGGACTCTGTTACTCAAGAAACTGTCACAACGGGCTGGTGTAGAGGACTCCCTCTCATTTTAACATGCATTTCCCCCGTCGAATTACTCTCGTAAGGAGGCCTGAAGATAGAGCACATCACATCACAAAGGGAGAGAAACCAGATAGCCGAATTCCCAATCCTCAGTTTAGCAGAGATTTGAAATAACAATCCCCATCAGGGCTAGGCAATGTCGGTTAACTTCCCCATTCGCCGAACAATGGCACAGAGACGACCCTCCCGAAGTATTGTACGGCGTCAAGGGACATAGCTCAATGGAATCAGTCGGGGGATCTCTCACTTCCTTAGCATTTCAGTAATGTGATCCCCTTCCTATCTACATTACCGTATGGGATTCAGCAGCCAGGTAGGGGCAGAAGCAATGGGGTTTCAAACGGATAATTGATTCCCGTTTTTAGCAAGAGGATTGGGGGTGTTGGAGAGTTGAGAAAAGGCCCTATTCAAAGCCGCGGCTTTTAGGCTGTAAGGCTACATTATACCTGACTCAAGAAGAATCTGATCTGTTATTCTTGTTCAGCTCTCAGAGGTGTAAGAGTGCATGAATAAGCTATGGGCTACAAGAGTTCTCTGGTTGCCATCAGACAGTTAGACAGACATTCAGTGAAAAGAGGGGGGACAGAAAATGGATGTGTGCAATTCTTCCCTTTTTCTCTTAGAGGATTTGTTTCCAGGGGACCAGACTATCTCTCCTGTTGGACAAATCAATTAGAAGGGTGCGGTGTTGTCTCTTAAAAATAGGAAAGAAAATAAGAAACCATTTAGGAACATTGTATCGGACATAAATGTCACAAACAAATAATGGTTTTGTGCCCTATCAAAGACGCAAGATATATTCTCCAGGCGCCAGACTTTTGGATTGTGACTGGGTCACCAGCCAAATGGAGTTCATCCCCATCCCCCTGAAAGAAAAATGGCACCCAGGATGGATGAATGACAGATGAGTCATTTCCATTTATGAGGTTGAGAATGCTCAAGCTGATCTGCTGTCATGCATCTGCATGATTGAAATGTGCTTGTGAGTATGAGTTTGCATGAGAGAGACAAAAGAGTGAAAAGAAAGAAAAAAGAGGATGAGGATGAGATTTAATTTGTTTGTTTTTCTCCTGGCTTCAAGCCATCAAATCTTCCATTGAAGGGTCTTCATTATTCCAGTTAGTGTCACTGCCCTTGCTTGCAAATAGCAGGTGTTTCTCCAGAAAACTGCACGGTATTGTAGTCCACACCCTTCCAGATGCACGGCTGCTTCGCTCCTTTCACAAATGTAAAGAAGACAGAGGAAGTGCGTCTGTGTAACATGAAGTTGTAATAAATCCAAAAAGGCTGAGATGTACAACACTTCCAGGCACATCCAGTTAGCGGGGCTCCTGCATAACTTAACATTTACAGCTCTGCCAAACAGATAATAAATCCTCTGCATATACCCACTGAATATTCACATGGTGGGATCAGTTGTTTGAAAGGACAAGGGACAGTCTCATTCTTTTATCGATGTAAACTTTGTGCCATGGTACAATTTGCCATCCAAAAAACGGGTGCTTACACCAAATGTTCCAATAACAGATGGACAGCAATGCACACAAAAAAACTATTATAGCTCAAATAATACAAACCAGCAAAAAGCTACTTGCTGCTGCATTCAGCATCAGGATATATTTCACTCTAACTGCCAGATGTATGCATGCAGTACTGACCACTAGTGGTGGAAGGGGCGCTTGTTTTATGTGTATCCAGATGCACTGCATGCACATGTGAAGGCGGGTGATGCATCACACATTCCACACTTCACAATAACCCCCAAAACAATGGTCTTGCTTGTTTTATGAAGACAGCAATATAAACACAATGCACTTACTTTGGTACAACAGTATACCTTTAAGCCGCAGCATGTGGGAGTGGAGATTTGACTTGGACTTGACTGCTGTGACAACTTATTTGAGGTTTGACTTGTATTTTTGAAGACTTATGAGGTTTTTTTTGACATGCCTTAAATGGCTTGAGACTAGGGTTGAGACGTACGCTGTGTCTACACTAGTGTAATCAGCCCGTTAGCAGAGCAGCAGCAGCAGCAGCTTCATGCTCCCTTTGTGTCTATTGAGGATGCGTTCAGGTACAGTATTGGGTCATCCACATCTTGGCAGCACTCCAAGCCCACTCTACAATCACTGTAGTTACGCTCCTAAAACCCCCCCAAAAATAGACTTGAAGCAAACAAATATGCATTGGCTTGCATTTCCACATATAGAGTGAGCAAAAAACACAAGCTGTTATGCAGCCTGTGTAGACATGCTGTTGCTCTGAAAGCTTTGACTTTTTCTCCAACAGACTTAAAAATGAGTCCTTTGGTAATGTTGCAAGAGCAAAACCCAATGAGCCAGTTAAGTAGAAGCGTTTTCTTTTTTTTCCCCAATTCTCACAAAATGTTACCACAGCACTAATGGCCAAGGCAGCTAATTAATTATCTTTTTCTTTATCACTGTTTGAGTAAATTCCACGCTCTCACTCTGGTGAGCTACCTCTTCAAGTACCCAGCAGACTCTTGTCCCTCCTCACTAATGCTGTCACTGTTCTCGCAGTACACTGCAGTACTTACCGAAGGTTAATTATACACTAGCCTCACAGTCTCTCAAAGCTGAAAATATTGTTAGTTACATGCAGTGCCCCATTATACATTCTGTATCTATAATACATCCCCGAGGGAATCTACAGACTTAATTGGCAGACTGTTGCACAGAACCAGTTGCACGCCTCTCAGTCACCTGTTATCACAAAACCGACTTCTGCGGAGAAAGCAACATTTTAATTGTTCGATGCAGGATCACGATGCTAGCTGCAGAAACCTTTTGCAAGCGCTTCAGTTTCTCCATCAGCCAGCGCAGTTGCTGGTAGCCTGCCATCAGTCTTCCAGCTCTACCTGCTAAATGTGTTTCAATCTGCCATTTCTCAGCAGAGCGAGGGAGACGTGTAACAAGCCATGTGTCTCTCCCAAATGGAGCGAGCATCCACTGCGGAAAGAGAGAGAGGGAATTGCTGAGAGGAGAATGTCTGAGCTGTTTGTTAATTGGAGAGAACATTTAGCAGACTCCTTCACAAACATATGACAACCCCACCTGTTCGTTTGCCAGTCTTCCTGGCTTGTGTTACAATGTGGAGCCGACAGTACTCTCTGAGAGTTTGGCTGCTTTCTTGACAGGAGAGGAAAAACTTGAAACACTTGCCTTGTCAAAACCAACATCACAACCATGAACATGTAAAAGCAACAAATCAAACATACATTACACTGTGCACTGTATGTGTTTTCTTTGAAAGGCTTTTTCTTTCTTTTCGCAATTTGCTGCTGTGATACAAAGCCAACCTGTTCAAACCAGATGAGCTATTGATTTAATTTGTCCAAGACAAATGTTAAAAATGGTCCTTGATAATAGGAGTGTTATAGTTTCATAGAAAACAGTGTGTGATTCTTCTCTGATTGCTTTGTAGTGCGTGATATGGATTTACTTTAACCACTTTTTGTTATTTCAGATGTGCTTTCCTAACAGGTGAAAAATACTCAAAAGGCACATAGAGGCATGTATGGTATCCAGGACACACACTGGAAAGGGGCTCTTAACAAGCGCACAGTAAAAAGCACTAAAATATTTAGTCGGATGACACAAACCATGAACTCCAACGTATAAACATGAACTCTTTCCCTAAAAATGGACGCTTCACAAACTAGGTTTATGATCAACGCAAAAGTGCGTGTGAGAGTCACAGACAACATCACACTATCACACAACCAGTAGCCTCAGCTGTGTCTTACAGATTGCGACATATGGTGCACACCATCTGAAAATCCTGTACTCTAAACTAGAGTACTCTGCAGACATTGCCAAATATAGGCTGTGGGATGTAGGCTAGTAATATCTATTGACAATCCCAAGAGGCTCTTGAATACCCACAACCTCCTTTCCATTTTCCACAAGAGTACTGAAAGAGAAGCATAATAAGCTGGCCAAGGCATATACATGATGTTTTTTTCTTCTTAACATTTGGAGCTGAAAGGATTGGACTCCAGACAACAGTCTTCAGAGAACTTAACGATTGTGCCATCTGGAGGCAAGGAAGTGTTGTAGCCACTGATATCGATCATCTTTTTACACTTTACTCTCACAGATGGTAAAAAAACAAACACCATCTGTGCGCAGGTGTTGGTGCTTTGAAAATGAAAAGCCGCCACAACAAAATGGCCATAAAAATATTTGTCCTGACACTTCTAAAAGTTTGCTTTAATTAGGAGCTTTTAATGTGAGTCTTTTTAAGAGTTAAAGTAGC